>NW_028245279.1:0-135494 GCF_964263255.1 Lissotriton vulgaris
TATAGATCAATCAATCAATCAATCAATCAGGAGTTTGTTAAAGCGCAACTACTCACCCGTAAGGGTCTCAAGGCGCTAGGGGTCGGGGGGTGCAGGTTCCATTCCATCTAGGAGGGGGTCTGTCGAAGAGCCAGGTTTTGAGGTTTCTTGCGAAGATGGGAAGCGATGTTGTCTGTCTGAGGTGGAGCGGAAGGGCGTTCCATGCTTTGGCCGCGAGGGCCGGAGAAGGAGCGGCCTCCCGATCTGGTCTTTCTGGTGCGGGGGACCTCGGCGTAGGAGAGCTTGGCTGATCGTAGGGTCTTTTGGGGTGGGTGGAATTTGAGCCGGCTGTTCAGGTATGCTGGTCCGGTGCCGTGGAGGGCCTTGTGTGCTTGGGTGAGCATCTTAAAGGTGATTCTCGCCTTGACGGGGAGCCAGTGGAGTGTGCACAGGTGCTGGGAGATGTGGCAGTGTTTTGGCAGGTTGAGGACCAGTCTTGCGGCGGCGTTCTGGATGTTCTGTAGCTTGCGGATGAGGTTTTTGTTTATTCCGGCGTAGAGTGCGTTGCCGTAGTCGAGTCTGCTGGTGACCAGGGCGTCAGTGACAGTCTTTCGTTGTTCGAGGGGGATCCATTTGAAGGTCTTACAAAGGAGGCGGAGGGTGTGGAAGCAGGAAGATGAGACAGAGTTGATCTGGCGGTCCATTTTGAGCTCGGAGTCCAGGATGATTCCCAGGTTGCCTGCGTGGTCTGTGGGGGTTGGCGGGTTTCCGAGGGCGGTGGGCCACCAGGTGTCGCTCCAGGAGTCGGGGTTTGGGCCCATGATTAGTACTTCTGTTTTGTTGGTGTTTAGTTGTAGGCAGCTGTTTTTCATCCATTTGGCGACGGCTTTCATGCCTTCTTGAAAGTTGCGTCTGACGATGTTGGGTTCGTTGGATAGGGAGAGGATGAGATGGGTGTCGTCTGCGTATGACACGATGTTGAGTACGTAGGTTCTGACGATGGGGGCAAGTGGAGCCATGTAGACGTTGAAGAGCGTCAGGCTGAGGGAGGAGCCCTGGGGGACTCCGCAGGTGGTAGGTGTGGGGTCTGAGAGGAAAGGGGGGAGTCTGACCTGTTGCGTCCTGCCGGAGAGTAAGGAGCAGATCCAGTCGAGGGCCTTGTCCTGGATTCCTGCGTCGTAGAGTCTGCGTATTAGGGTGCGGTGGGAGACTGTGTCGAACACCGCTGATAGGTCTAGGAGGATGAGGGCTACTGTTTCTCCTTTGTCCAGTAGGGTGCGGATGACGTCTGTTGCGGCGAAGAGGGCGGTTTCCGTACTGTGGTTTTTTTCTGAAGCCGGATTGGGAGGAGTCGAGGATGTTGTGTTCTTCAATGAATGTGGCGAGTTGGCTGTCAATGGCTTTCTCTATGACTTTCACTGGGAAAGGGAGCAGGGAGATGGGTCTGTAGTTTTTGAGGTCTGTGGCGTCTGCTGAGGGTTTTTTCAGAAGGGGGTTGACCTCGGCGTATTTCCAGTCGTCGGGGAACGAGGCGGTCCCCAGGGAGCGGTTGATGGTGTGGCAGAGCCTTGGGTGCGATGGTGTCAGCTGCTCTGTTGAAGATGTGGTGGGGGCAGGGGTCTGTGGGGGCCCCTGAGTGGATTGACTTCATTGTCTTCAGTGTGTCTTTGGTGGTGAGGGCTGTCCAGTCATCAATCGCTGGTTTCCGGGTGTCGGGGGTGGTTGGTGAGGGTTCAATGTGTTGGTTGTCTTCGTCGAAGTTGTGGTAGATGCTCTTGATTTTGTGGTGGAAAAAGGTGTTGAGTTTGTCGCAGAGGTCTTGTGAGGGAGGGATGTCGGTAGACTCGATGGTGGGTTGGGCGAACTCCTTGATGATGCTGAAGAGTTCCTTGCTGTTGTGTGCGTGGGTGGAGATTCTGTCTTCAATCGCTTTTTTCCTCGTTTCTCTGATGAGTTGGTGTGAGCGTTGGTGGCTGCTCTGAAGTTGTTATGGGCTTCTGTAGATTTGGTGTTTCTCCAGGCCTTTTCGAGGCGGCGGCATGTGCGCCTGGACTCTCGAAGTTCGGTGGTAAACCATCTGGCTTTCTTGGCACAGGTATTGTTGTTTTTCTTGAGGGGGGCTATGGTGTTGGTGCTGTCCGAGATCCATCTATGCAGGGTTCGGGCTGCGGTGTTGGGGTCGTCGTTTTCCGCGATGGTTGGGGTGGAGTTGTTGAGTGAGGAGATGAGCTGGTCGTCGGTGATTTTGGTCCAGTTTCTATGTGGAAGCAGGTGCTGGTGTCTGTGGATGTTGGGTGTTCTGAAGGTGAAGTGGACGCAACGATGGTCGGTCCATGGGAGTTCGGTGGTGTGGCTGAAGGTGATGGAGTTTCCTGTAGTGAAGAGGGGGTCGAGGGTGTGTCCTGCTGAGTTCGTGGGCTCGGTCATGATCTGGCCGAGTCCAATGTTGTGGAGGTTGTCCAGGAGGCATGTGGTGTTGGGGTCCAGTTGATTGTCGAGGTGGAAGTTGAGGTCTCCCAGCAGGGTGTAGTTGGTGGATGCGATGGCCTGCGGGGAGATAATGTCCGTGATGGAGTTTGCGAAGGGTCCGCGGGGTCCAGGGGGTCGGTAGATGAGGGTTCCTCGGAGAGCGGCAGTGGGGCTGGCCAGTATCTTGAAGTGAAGGTGTTCCATCAGTTCTGTGGACTCGTCGGGAAGTGTGCTCAGGCGGAGGCTGGATTTGTGGACGATGGCGATTCCTCCTCCTGGGTGGGTGGGGCGGTCCTTCCTGTAGATCTTGTAGCCTTGGGGGATGGCGATGGCGATGTCTGGTCCTGAGGTGGTGTTGGTCCAGGTTTCGGTGAAGAATGCTATGTCCGGGGTGGTGCTGTCGAGGAGGTCCCAGATTTCTGTGGCATGTTTGTGGAGGGATCGGACGTTGAGGAGAATGCATTGCAGGGTCTTCGGTTCTGTTGTGTTCTTGTGGAAGGGTTGTGCTGGATCCGTGTTCTTGGCGGTGCTGCAGGTGTGCTGAAGGGTCCATGGGTGTTGGCTGGTGATGCTAGCTTGCAGTTGTTGTTGCAGCCTGGGTTGAGTGCGTGGAGTGCTGCTGGGTCGTAGCGTTGGCGAGGCGGAGGTCCAGGGTTCCTTGTGCTGGTCGCGGACGGGTCGCGGACGGGCGCAGACGTGCTTGCCTTTGACGTGCCTTCAGTGCACCAGCGGAGCGCCCACAGCAGTGGCCGCCATTAAGTAGGGGTCGGGGAGGGCTGGACAGCTGGGAGGCAGGAGCGGGATGAGGATCTGGATTGGGCCGGTCGCGCTGGGGGGGGGAGGGGCCGCGGGGGCAGCAGCGGCGGGGAAAGGTAAAGGGAGGAAAGAAGGGATAAAGAAAAAAGGGAAAATAAGCAGAAATAAGGCACAAAAGAGCAGAGATGCAGAAAAGGGCAGAAAGGTGAAAGATGGAAAGGGTAGAAAAACGAGTGAAAACGAGTGAAGGAGCATGGAAAGGTAAAGGGAAAGGTACAGGGAGGAAAGAAGGGATAAAGAAAAAGGAAAATAAGCAGAAATAAGGCACAAAAGAGCAGAGATGCAGAAAAGGGCAGAAAGGTGAAAGATGGAAAGGGTAGAAAAACGAGTGAAAACGAGTGAAGGAGCAGAGGGAGAGAAAGGGAAAATGGGCAGAAATAAGGAAAAGAAGAGCAGAGGTGCAGAAAGGTGAAAGATAGAAAGGGTAGAGAAACGAGTGAAAACGAGTGAAGGAGCAGAGGGAGAGAAAGGGAAAATGAGCAGAAATAAGGCACAAAAGACCAGAGATGCAGAAAGGTGCAGAAGGGTGAAAGATAGAAAGGGTGGAAAAACGAGTGAAGGAGCAGAGTGAGAGAAAGGCGACAGAGGTCCACTGGACCACCAGGGATGAGGCGCAGGGAAACCTGCGGGTGGAGGAGGGCCTCGATCACTAACACTCAAGAGTGCAGGGGCAGGGGCAACTCACTTAATGGTGGAGCTGCGAGGGTTGCTATATTAGCTACTCACCACAATGTAAACTATAAATAAAACTAACACACTCATTGGATGGTGTAATCAGATATGTCATCAATGATAATGTTGTTACTGACATATTAGCAAAATTATAATGCCACGTTAACCTTAGTTTATTTCAGTAAAATGCTAGGGATTTTTTTTAAAGAAAAACTGTTCTTTTTATCACACCAAACTATAATGTTACTTTAACTTTTGTTTTTTTTGTGAATTTCTAAGTTAGAGATGGAAAGAAGAACTGCAGTTTATTGCATGGCGATAAACTCTGCTCTGCTGGATAAGTTTGCAGACTTTTTCCCACCCTGTGCTATGCTTGCAACGTGTAGTTCCTGCAAAACTCTGCTAACTGCTCTGCAGCAGAGTTTTTCTTGCAGGCGGCACACAAACATTAGGTTGGCGAGTTTGAATTTGCATCCCGTACCATGATTTTCAGGTGCTAGAATGCCATCCAGTGAGATTTTCTCAGCACGAGCAGTCGAGGCAGGTCACTACTGTGTTACGAAAGCTGCCGCTCAAGTAGAAAACCAACTCGAGAATCAGAAAGGAGTGCCCTCTGGCATGCCAAATGGTGTAATTTGCGCTGAATTTAAAGTACGGAGCAAGCTCCGAGGACCAAAAATTGTCACGACCACCACAAAGTGACAAATTCTGCCTGCTCATGGAACTCCACCCACCCGTTCTGCTTGTGCATCATCCTCAACCTGGAGACTGTGTACCTCCTGATGTTTAGGTTAGGGAGGCAGACTGTAACCCCATCTCCATTAATAATTTCTCTACTGCTGTCTGTGTGAGTGAATATTTGCCTCAGAAATGAGCAATATTGCTAAACATAGCCTTGCTACTGTTCATAGGCAGTAATCAAGGTTAGTACGGTGTGATGAGAGACTGGCCTTTCTGCTGACATCTGTTACCAGTATGACCTTTCGTTTTTTTTTTTAAATGTCGCACATCCTACGAGCTTTCAAGTCTACAAACATTCCTTCGAATAGGAATGGCGTTACATGATATTAAATGCTTTATTCAGTGATACATGAGCATATTAGGGTGTGATGAAGGGTTAGTTTCTCTGCTTATACTCTTCTACTGATTGATAGGTATATATAGTACAATGTCAGCAAGTGCTTCTCTGGCTAACAACTGAGTCATGGGAGATAAGTGTACATATTAGAGTGTAGGAAGGAACGTGCCTATCTTCACAGTGTTTAATCTCAGAAAACAGCTGTCCATTTTAGATTGTGCAATGGAACTGACTTCTACAATAATGGCTTGCTTTGATGGGTGTTAGGAATGTGGGGCCAGATATAGGTAAATCCGAAATACAGAGTCCTTAATAGCGATTTTTACCGATTCGCTATTAAGAACTCGGTATTTCAGATGTAGATAAAAATTTGGTAAAAATTAATGAATCGATAAAAATCGGTAATATTTAGCAATTTGGTAACAATCTGTCAAAGAAGTTACTGATTCCCCATTACCGAATGGGTATCACAGATTCCTTAATAAAGATTCGGTAATTAGCGAATCAGTAATTACAAAAAATCGCAAATCCTGTGCTTCCTCATGACATCACAACCAGGAAGAGGCCACACCCATGCATCTGCACTGATCTTGAAGCTGTTGGAGAGGCAGGGAGCACAGCAAACAACCCAGAAGCAACTTTTCCAAGTTTTTGCTGACATCCCACACTAGATATGGACAACGAGGAGAGGGAAAAGGAGGCAGGAGAGCGCAAAAGGAAACATACATTTAGTGAGAGGGAGCTGGAGGTCTCTATTGAGGAGGTTACAAACTGTTTGGACAACATTCCCTGCACATGACTGAGTCATGGAAGAGGCAGATATGGCTGGTTATCCAGGAAAGGATTAATGCCATTGGAGTAACCCAGCACTCCATTGAAGAATTTAAAAAACGCTAGTATGACCTCAGGAAGTGTACTAAGGAGAGGTGTGCAGAGAGAATGAAGCAAGCCAAGCAGACAGGTGGAGGGAGAATTAAAGCACCTGCACCAACTGCACTGGGTATCCTGGCGGAGTCCACCCTCCAGCCGGAGAGTGTGAGTGGGATTGGGGATGCAGACAGCTCAACCAGAGCTGGCAACATGCCCCCAATTCCAGTATGATTCCCACTCCAGTACATGTTTTACTAAAAACCAGCAATGCATTATGGGAGTTGTAGTCGGATGTAGCACATATCATACAGTCAGTCCACTGAACCCAAAGGCATGTGACACACATCAGCAATTAGCAGAGGACACAAAGTTTGATTGGCAGTCATGAAATTTATTATTACGCAAATGCTTCCAGATAAGTGAGCAAATGTACATTCTGTCTCCAGAGGCGAGCCATCAGGCAGGGCTGCAGAAGGGGACACAGGAAAGGTACCCAGGAGAGAGAGAACACAGGAGGAGGAGGTCTTGTTGCCTGCAGAGCACACCACACCACCACCATCACCACCACCACCACTATCACCATCACCACCATCATCAGCATCACCACCACCACCATCACCGCCACAACCACCAAGAGCCAGGAGGCATACAGTGGCTAGCATCCAGCAGGTGGAGGTGTCCGAGGAGGACATCATGGGAGGCCAACAGTCCACAGTGACAGAGGATGAAAACAGTGCAGGCACACAGTCCATCACGAGCACGCCCACACAGGTGTAAGACGCCGCAAAGCAAGGGCAGCCAGTCCAGTTGCACAGGGCGAGGATCCAAGTGTATTTGCCTGTCTTGAGGGGTACATGCTCAAGGTGCAGTGCCTGCAAGGCAAAGCAATCAAATCAGTGCAACTGCAGATGGTCCACATGAATAGACACATGCTGCAAATCAAGGAGGGCATTAACAGCATGAACACTACTGTGGATGAGGGCATGAGGGACTTGTCCGAGGCAGTGAGGCTGCTGTGCACCAAAATGGATGAGGATTGTTTGGGGAGGTGCAGGGACAGGCAGAAATTCAACAAGTACACTAAGGCGGTGAACCGCCTCTCCAATGCCACCTCTCTGCTCTGCAGGCGCTCGGTGGCCATGCAGGAGGAGATGACCACTGCAGGCGTGATGAGGCTAGGGGGCTGGTCACAGTGACCAGTGCACTGGAAGTGCTATGAACAAACCAGATAGCCACTAGAGGTGCAGGTGATGGGGGGATAGTGAAGAGGCAACTAGCCGCAGTAGCATCGTACCCCAGATAACCGAGTCCAGGAGGCGAAGCAATTGGCTAATAAAACACTGTGACTCAATTACAGTAACTGGCTGTGTCTCCCTACATACTCAGAAATAGTTGTGTGTGATCTCAGCCCGTCTGTGTCTCCCATCTGATGCTGCTGCCACACCTGCTGCACTGTGCTCTGGCTGTGGACAATCCTGACCCTTGTCCTCGGAGTCAGTCAGCTCCACTGCTGTTCCTTTCTTTGTGGCAAGGTTATGCAGCATGGCACATGTTGCTATTATTTTAGCATACGTTGAGGCCGTACTGACGCGCACCTCCACTTTTGTGGAGGCAGCGGAACCTGCTTTTTAAGAATCCAAATGTGCACTCAACAACATTGCGCATAGATCTATGTGCCACATTGTATCTTCTCTCACTTGGGGTGGATGGGTTGAGATATGGAGTCAGGATGAATGCCCGCACGGCATATGCGCTATCACCTGAGTGAAAAAGAAAGTGCCATTATTAACAGTCACCAACACCGTCATCCAAGATTTATACCTTGGATGACGGTGTTGGTGACTGTTATTAATGGCACTTTCTTTTTCACTCAGGTGATAGCGCATGTGCCGTGCGGGAATTAATTTACCTAGCAGGTATCCTTCTCCAAATTCGCCCCCAGCCAGACGTGTGTAGATCCCACTGTTCCTGAATATGTAGGAGTCATGGGTACTCCCTGGAAATTTAGCTACAAGGTCAGTAATGATGTGGTAAGCATCACATATTACCTGCACGTTGATAGAATGTGTGGATTTGCGGTTCCGATATATGTTCTCTTTTGCTGCAGGTGGGCAGATTGGTATGTGTGTCCCATCAATGCACCCTAGAACATGTGGGAACTGTGTCTTTTGATAAAAATCCATCTTGATTTTCTGCAGTTCTCCCTGTGTGCTGGAGAAGCGTATGTAGTGATGCATTCTTTGCATCACCAGGAAAGTGGTGAAACAAACGGGACAGGCAACTCTGTAACACACCACCTGCCACAGCTATCACCCCCTGGTAACTACCTGATGCAAGTAGATGCAGGCTACAGAGCACCTGAACATGTGTTGGTATAGTGTGCGCCCTTGGTGTCTGATGCTTCAGGACTGGGTGCAGGTCCCGTATCAGGTCTAGGATGGGTTGGGGGTCTAACCTGTACCTCTCATGGATTTCAGCCTCAGTCAGTTGGAACAGTGTAACGCGCAGTTTGTACACCCATTCCTCCTGTCTCCAGATCCTCAGTACTGCTTCTTGCATGCAAAGCCGCCTTGCAATGATGTGGAGGGCCGCCATTGTGTTCACACTGTTGCATTTTGGGGCTGTTTGAATGCAGTGCACCCGATTACCACCTGCTTTGAGTCAGTGGTAATTAGCGACTCCTAAATATCTAGAAATGGAAAATTCGGTATTAACAAATTTTGGTACATAGATTTGCGGGTTTTTAAAGATTTCTTATTTACTGATTCAGTATTTGGGGTTTCGGTGTCTGCTAATCGCAAATTAAGGAATCGGTCACTGGTTTTCCTTATTTTTACTTATTCCTTATTTGCGATGGCGTTTGGTGTTACCTACATTGTACATGGCTAAATACCGGTCCGTAACGCAGAAATTCTGCGAATTTCAGCATTACCGACTGGTATTTAGCCACCTACATCTTGCCTGTGGTCTCTAGATATACAGAAACCCAAATATTGGAATATTGTACCTGAAGACTTTTACCATCTCTTCTAAACTGTAAGTGAATTTATTCTCTTTAATAGAATTCTTTACATCCCAAACGTCTAATGAACCTCATTGTCTACTGTAGAAGGCTGCACTGGCTATGAAAGGCCAGCACCACTGTTAACCTTGAAGACGAGAGCCTTTAAGAAGGAAGCAGGCCTTTAATGGCTTGTGTAGTCTAGCTATGGTGTAAGGCAATTAGAGCATTATATCCCTTGAAGGCAGAACATCCTAATTACTAAACCAAAGGCTTTACAGCTGAGAGTATAGACCCCCCTCCCTTCTCCGAAGCCTTTGTTTCGCAGCTGTTCCTGTGATTGTTCAACACATAACAGCATGTGAAAGGGGGATATTTTCCAGTACAATGATTAATGTATGTAGTAGTGTTTAGATAAATAGTGACATATCTAGGCCCGGGCGTAGCAGGCGGAGTTGCTCTTCGCGGAGCTCCACGGAGTTGCCCAAAAACTCAGGGGTAGCTCCGATCCATGCCTCCCACCGCCCCCGTGAGAAATATTTTTTAAGTAGAATTTACAATTAAAGTAAATTAAAAGTGCACCTACCTTTCGCCGGACTCCTGGGCTTCCCTCCTCCTCCTTGCCGTAATCCCAGCAGCGTCCCGGGCTCCCCTCCTCCTCCTCCTCGCCGTAATCCCTTACATTCTGGTAAAACTGCGCATGCACATGCATGCACAGTCCAACCATGACATATGGCTGACATAGGTGATTAGGGCAGGGGAGGAGGAAAGTAGCACGGGACACCGCGGTAAGGTAAGTGCTCTTTTAATTTACTTTAATTGTAAATTTTAGTCCAAAAAGATTTTTTGCGAGGGGCGGGGCGGCGTAAGGGTCCGGCGCTGAACTCCGCTCCGCTGCGGAGTCGGACGCTTTGCAGGAACTTTGCGTTCTCCACGGAACGCGAAGTATGCAAAATTCAGCAAACTCCACCAGCGGAGCGGAGTTCAGTGCCCAGGGTTAGACATCTCAACCAATACCTCTCCCCAGTGTAATCAATCAATCAATCAATCACAGCATTTGTATAGCGCACTACTCGCCCAAAGGGTCCCAAGGCGCTAGGGAAGGGGGGTCCGCTACTGCTCGAACAGCCAGTCTTGAGTTGCTTCCTGAAGGTGAGGTGGTCCTGGGTCCTGGGTAATGATTGTATATAGTATAATTTACTTAACACCTTTAATCTGTGTTGAAAACTGTCTGTTCAATCATGGATGTACATACAAAGATGCAGATGCACACTGGTCTGTCTTCTAAGAACTCTCCCCAGTATAATGGACATATGTAAAAGGTTGCAGAGAGAGATTGTGTCCTAGTGACATCTCCTCCTAAGGTGATGGTGTTTGTAGTAGTGGGTGAAGAGGGAGTAATCTATCTTCTAAGAACCTTTCCTGGCCTCAATTAAATGCATAAGGCAATAGTATTAAAAGTGAGGATAAAATATGAGTTAATAATGTTGTCTGGGATGAAAGGTGTTTTGATGAGAAGTGTATGTAGTACAGTGTGTTACAAGAGTGCACTATATACTTACACTATTGTTTTGATTATACATATGAGTAGAACAGTGTGCAGAAAGACTATTCACTAAGCTAACACTTTTTCTCAGGGTGATTATGGGTTCTATTAGGGTGTCGAGAGAGACTGACCTTTTCCATGATACTTGCTATCCTGATAGTAAAGAAAATAACATATTAACTTATGTTTACTACATTTATCTTACTCATACAATGAAAATATTACATTTATTTAACTTCCTTCAAAAAACATTGTTTGTTGTTCTCAGAACTTGAATTAATTTACACTGAATATATTGTGATATACCATTTAATATGTATAAATATACACCAGAATACTAACAGTATGTATGGTCTGAATAGGTAATTAAAATGCAATCCCGAATGGAACTGTGGGGAAAAATAAATTAGTTATATTTATTTTAAAAAACGAATATGTTATATGTATAAAACTACCATTTTAAAAACAGTTTATTGGCATCACACACAGAAACTGTCATTATGAATTTTAATTTACAAGATAAAGTCATTACTAAAGTGATCTAAGAAGTTTCTTAAATACACATTAATGCTTATCAATTTATTTGTTGAGGACTTCATTTACCATAATAAAAAGTTAAATCATTATATAGTTGTTGAGCACAGTTATCTTGCACAGCATTTTCAAACGCTACTGACTTGCACTCTGGTGCTAAAAGGTACACAAATTGATCTGAAACAATGTAATGTCTGCCTAAATAGTGACAATTAACACACTCATGATTCTATGAATAGTTTGTTTTAAAGAATTCATTTATTGCAATTCCCTCATTTTCTAACACATTTAGCAATACCATTATAAACTCCTGTGCATCATGTTGCTCATTCAAAGTGAACTGTGTATCACCATCACATTGTTCAATAATACCATTTCTTTCAGTGTGTACTAAACAGAGCAGAGGTATGAAAGCTTAACTTAAAGATTTCCCTTTGTTTTGTTCAATGTTTTCAACCACCAGTTGTAGGTGAAATAGATCATTAACTACTACATTACAGTAAAATGAAACTCCTGAAGTGCTTGACAATGGAACACCTATTACATTATTCACTTTATTCATTTTTACATGTTTGTAAGATTCATCACTTATTTTTGAAACTTTTGAACAATCTGCAAATTAAGCAGCTTTTCGCTTCCTATCACTTGGATGTTTCTTAACAATGGGTTATGAGCTTAGATAAGGAGCATACGGCCCTCTCAAACCTTTGTATTCTATCACACATGAAGAACCAGCATTGACTTTGCTCTTATCAAACTGAAGAAGGTACAATGATGAGAATGGCCTAGCCTGTGATAGAGCAACATAAGACATGCCTTCTTTGATTACTGTGTGACCTGTATTTCTCATTGCTGCACCGACACTTAGCCCATGAGATTTCTGAAGGGTAACAACAAAGGCCAAACACAGAGGAAATTGTTGTCTTCTCATATGGAGGTATTTTACCAACAGAAATCTAGCAATGCACCTTCCAATTTTTTTATCGTCTTCAATATGATCAAATGGAATCAAAATATATTTGTAATTTGATCTATTGGGATATATAATGAAGTTGATCACATGTCCCATTGTACCGTTAACTAACCCCACCTCGACAATCAGATTTTTTTGCACAATTGTTCGACAATTTCTACACAGATCTAGTGTCATTTCTAAACTAGCAGTATGTGAAACTGTTTTCTCTTGTGTTGCAATGTTTTTTTTACCACTGATTGGCATAGTGTTGATTAAGCCATGATGTTCCATTTTATCTTTACTATTCAGAGTTACAATATATTGTTTATCCAAATGATGGCATGAGGCACAAAATTTGTTTGTGAGTTTTCATAATATGTTGCATTACAGAAGCTGGTGAGTTTTGTGTGGAAACAGAAACCTAACCATGAGAAAAGCAAACGCGTTCTTGGCTTCTTTCCTAATAATTCTATTTTAATATATTGCCATACTCCACATCTACAGCTTGTCACATATTTTGCGTTAATTCAGCATACTGAAAATATACGATTCAGAAGAGGGGGTGGTGATGAACAGAGTGTCTGAATTAAGCAGACCACTCTTACCCAGTCCAAAGATCAGGGCTTGATCCATCACCGTTATTTATCTCACTGCACCATCACAGCTCAGAACCTGGCTATATGCAAATCAGTCTGTCCCTGGCCCAGTGCATCATGGGAACAGGGCAGACTAAACTACCGAGCCAATTCTTCACCAGAAAGGAGACAAGCTACCGGGGACCGGTTTCTGGCATTTCAGCCGTCTTCGGCCCGGCTTGCTTGAATCCTGATGGTGCAGTGAGAAAGGGACTCATGTCTGAGTATACCCTGCCACAGCTATAGTGGCTAAAAACGATTCAGAAAAGGGGGTGGTGGGGGCGTGGCCGAGCGCAAGGCGAGATGGCCGCTTAGGCTGTGAGCTCCGCTCGCCGCGGCATTACTCCTGAAATTATCCTGCCTTCCCCCGCTTGCACCAGCTCGCCGCTGATCTCCTGCGGGGTCGGAAGGTCCGGGGAGTAACTGGCGGAAACCTTGGGGTTCGACGAGACCGGCATCCCCCTTCTTTGCTCCCTGCCGCTTGAGCCGTGACGGAGTCGGGCGGCTGGCCGAGGGGCCGGATGTTGACGCCGGCTGTGGTTGGTACCGGAGACCGCGGCTGTGCAGGCCGGGACGCCCAGGGATCGGAAATGCAGAGGATGGCATTGAAGTTGCACGGATGTACGCGGAGACCGAGCGCAGCCCCAGAAACGGACGCACACATTGGGAAGTCCACTATACCGGCTTGCGAGATCGTCCCTTTGTTCTTGGAGCTGCTTGTTCAGATTGATTGCCCGGAGGTGGGACGCCATTTTGGAGCGGGCTTCACGTTGTGGATCCTGTGTGCTTGAGCAAGTCCTGTGCTCTGTGTGTCCTGGATCTCAGTGATACGGGGATCGGTAATCCTGTATTGTCTATCCTGAGCATCACGACGCCGTGCCATGCAGCGCGACTATCGCCGGCGTTTCCCATGGACCGTTCAAGGTTTGAGAGCCTTGTCTACGGCCGTGGCGGACATGGTGAATTGCATCTCACGACTGTATGCTTTGCCGGCCCCTGTTTGATGGATCCCCTAGGAGCTCTTTGGCTAGGGGACACCGCGTCAACTTCTGGCGCTGTCTGGTGAAAGTGTTACTTTGCGGGGGGTGCGCTTGGTCTGGCCTCGCAGGATGGAGCCCACGATTCGGCACATCCTCAGTGCATTGGACTCCCTCCGTGTTACTTGGGTAAGGGGAGCCGAAGATCTTGGTAGACGGCTGGATGCCATTATAGCTCCGCCGATGGATGAGAGCCCTGATGATCGGACGGGGAGTGGTGCCACAGACAGCTTTATGCAGGAGATGGGAGAAACGACTATGCCTTCACGGGTGGTCCTGTGGGGGACCCTGGCCAGCGATGGAGGCGGCTTCGGGCTGCCTGACTGCGTGAGTGTGACTTTGGGACCTGAAACTGTACTGCAGGCAGATTGCTTTCATGGAACAGCCTCTTTGACCATCGAATCTGATTTGCCTTTATTGTGCCGCGACTTGGGAAGATGGCCCGGTACTTTGTTGATGTTTCTACACGTTTGGAAAGATTGGTTTCTCAGCCTCTGGATGGCGGGATCACCCGTGCGGCTGATTCTGCCTTGCTTGCCTTGCCACCCTGATCTTTTGAAGTACTGCATTACTAACTCTCAGTGGCCACGCTTAGATGGAAGGGTCAAAATGGGTCAGGGGTGACCCCTCCTTCTGTGTAACAAGGACGGATGCCTGGACGACTAGTGTGTTGACCTTGTTTAATGTTTTATATAGCAACGCCGCCATTGCCTGTTGACGAGTTGGCTTAACTACGATCGAGCCTGAGCTATTTTGTGCGAGTGGGGGGAGCGGGGGTTTGCTTTTCATGACTCTCCCCCCATTTTTTCCCTTTCTTTGGGACCTTTCTGGGGCGACGGGCACGCTAGTCGGGGGTGGGCCATAGCCTCGTTAGACGTGCAGGGTGGGGGGTTGAGGGGGTAGGGCTCTATGGGTTAATATACTCTTCATTCTATGGCCCATTTCTTGGTTGAGTCTTTCTTCTAAATTCCCACTTGTGGGTTTTCTGGGGTACCAAGCATGCCTATGGGGGGGGGGGGGGCCGTGGCCTTCCACTGCATGCAGGGTGGGGGGTGGGGGCGGAACGTGTTTTTTGTGTTTCTTTGTCTCTATGGCCCTACTTTTCTTCTTTCTTGTCCATCTTACTGTGCTTTCCTTTCTTATATACTTCTTATAGTTGGAGGCCGGGGTTTGGGTTTCCTGGGAAGATCATCGCCTGTGTCCCTATTATCTATGGATCTTGATTGATATTGCTCGCTTTGGTGCATGGGACTATGTGAGTTAGACTGCTCGTATTTAGTTTCATATCTTCCCATTGTTCTCCCACTGATGTGTTCGACTACATCCTAATATCTTGTCTTGTGTATTGACTGCTACGCGATGTCGTATTACTGTCTGCTGCTTGATCCTTCAACTCTATTACAAAATGGAATCCTCCCATATCCTGTATTATTGTGAACGATTTTACACGTCGATCCTGATTCAATGTGACTGGCCGGGCTGGGGTACACCTTAATGCTTTTTCATTTATTGCTGCATGACATTGATGTCTGACATTATGCCGCTTGGTGGCCCCCCTGGCCTGCGATCGCTTGGCTGTAATGTCTGAGGTTTTCCAAATAAAAATTAAAAAAAAAAAAAAAGAAAAGGGGGTGGTGATGAACAGAGTGTCTGAATTAAGCAGACCACTCTTACCCAGTCCAAAGATCAGAGCTTGATCCATCACCGTTATTTATCTCACTGCACCATCCCAGCTCAGAACCTGGCTATATGCTAATCAGTTTGTCCCTGGCCCAGTGCATCATGGGAACAGGGCAGACTAAACTACCAAGCCAATTCTTCATCAGAAAGGAGACAAGCTACCGGGGACCGGTTTCTGGCATTTCAGCCGTCTTCGGCCCGGCTTGCTTGTATCCTGATGGTGCAGTGAGAAAGGGACTCATGTCTGGCTATACCCTGCCACACCTATAGTGGCCAAAAACGATTCAGAAAAGGGGGTGGTGATGAACAGAGTGTCTGAATTAAGCAGACCACTCTTACCCAGTCCAAAGATCAGGGCTTGATCCATCACCGTTATTTATCTCACTGCACCATCCCAGCTCAGAACCTGGCTATATGCAAATCAGTCTATCCCTGGCCCAGTGCATCATGGGAACAGGGCAGACTAAACTAAACTAAACTACCAAGCCAATTCTTCACCAGAAAGGAGACAAGCTACCGGGGACCGGTTTCTGGCATTTCAGCCGTCTTCGGCCCGGTTTGCTTGAATCCTGATGGTGCAGTGAGAAAGGGACTCATGTCTGAGTATACCCTGCCACACCTATAGTGGCCAAAAACGATTCAGAAAAGGAAAGAAATATAAGCATATATTAACATTTCCAATACTCCCTAACAACTTTTAGTTTATTCATGAAGCAGTTTCTAAAAAACGGGTTGACCTTTGACAGAAGTAAACTATAGAAGGTCACCAAAAACGTTGATGTCTTTACCACTAAACAGAATATCATACTTAGTTGTGAGGTTCTCTTCCATCCTCACAGAAATGGAAGCTAGCTTTAGGTTTGGTACCATCCATACCTCATCAATAATTAGAATGTTCAATGTTTTCAGAACTCTGAAGACTAACAAGCATCATCAGATATTGTTAAGTACTCTACTTTGTTGTCATGTTTCATAGGCAACATAAGAATTTTGTGCAATGTGATTCCTTTAATGTAGAGAGCAGCTAGTCCAGTAGGAGCACTCGCAACAAATGAAAGTTCACAACTGGCCTTCTTCAAAACCAATGAGGTCACCACTTTAAATGAAAACGTTTTCCTGTACTGTCTGACCTCTAACATAAATAAGTGTAAGCTTCAATGTTCTACATTAACATTCAGACTTATCATATATGACGCTATGCTCTACAGATGTTGTCTTTTGCTAAAATGTTCTAGCTGTTCTTAGTTCATCTGAGAGATCAACATTTCTTAATCAATGGTCTCACTCCTCACTTGGCCTATAGCATTTTCCACTTCATTCATAGCTATGGATGCCTCATTTACAGTGATAGACTGGCCAAGTAGAGCTTGACTATTAAACCCTGAACTTTGGTTGTCTTGTGAATGTTTTTTGCAGCCTCTATTGCAATTGCTTCCTCTTGTTGAATTTCTTCACATAAAAGTTTCTGATACATGGGAATCACTGCACATTGAATACTATCTTTGACTGCATCATAGTCACCTAGCAGTGCTGGCTCTGAATGTCAAGGTTTAACCCTTTGGATGTGGGAAAATTTCACGCGTGCACAAGACGGATGGCTCTCGGCCGTCCGACGCGCATGCCAACCCTACTGTTGGACGGCCGGAGGCCGTCCGATGCATCCAAAGGGTTAAAAATATGCAAAGAGCCAGGCAAAAGAATTCTCTTTTTTCACCTGTTTGACAGCTCAGTTTACAATGATTAATGAAGCTTGGATCTGAATGTCGCTCTAAACGTACTTTGCAGCCAGTCACCCTAAACCTTCCTTGTTCAATATTTTCACCTATGTTATTTCTGTATGTAAAGTCCTGCAGCACTTCATACAAACAAAGATATTATAGATGGACACCCGGATAGGGGAAATAAGTGTCCATCATATATCTGTATTACGTATCTCAGGAAATGGTTTCAACACATGTTTTTCATGCCCATGCCAGCCATAAACTGGCCCAAATTAATAATTTGGTCTTCCTGTATAAGCTTAGAAGAACTAAAGGGGATATCATTAACAAAATGTGATAAATATCGCTAAGCGCGTTGAACAATTTTTTTTTATCACCACCTATCGCTGGTTCACATCGCATCATTAGTGACCTAATATAAAGGCACCGCTAAGATGCGATGTGAAAGCCAGCAATAGAGGATTTTAACAGGAGAAATTCTGCGATAAACCCAGTGCGATAACAAAAAGCTTGCTAATAGCAAGTGTGGTCGGTGGTCGTAACCTGACTATCACCCTCCCATGTAATGTATGGCTAAGACATATTTCATTTAGGCGTTAGGGAAATGCGATAAACGCGCTTAGTGCACTTTTTTTATTGTGTTGCTGGATTCGGCCCGCAATGATATTAGGGCGATGTTGTGTTAGCGACCGTTTTCATGGACTTTAAGTCAGGAGCGCCTACCTTGCATGTCATTAGCGATGACATGCAAGGCTTAATTGAAAATGGTCGCTAACTTTATAAAGCAGTTTAGCAGTTTAGCGCTTGCTTGATAATAGTGCGATAGAATTATCACTGCTTTTTGCCCAAAAAACGGACGCTAAATGCAGTGATAAGTCTATGTGCAACTGACGGGATGACCTCCACCATGGGAAACTTTGAAAATGAGTACCACCATGAGCGTGTGTCTACCATGGGGGACGCTTCCGAAGTCGATAATCAAGTGAGTCCAAGGGGTTTGAGGTGCGTCTTCCGTGATGATCGGAGCTGGCGCGTGTCTCCTCCTGTTATGGTGCAGGCGTGGCAGGATCGTACCATTTCATCCACCATGCTGTCCATGGCCGGGAACCAGAACTTGTTTCTTAGCCTGGCCTTGGTCTTGGCCATCCCCTGGTGGCCCACGTGGGCGATGGTTAGCATGTGTCACTGGAGGCTCTCGGGCACTACATTGAAATGTCCTCTAAGCACAACCCCTTCATCTCCTACGCTCAATTCATTTCCGATTTGCCAGATCTGTTGTCGGGCATGGCTCACTTCCGGCCTTAGGCTCTGGATCCCATCGAGGAATCGCGTCCAGCGATTTTCTTCGAGGGCATGTTTTACTCGAATTAGTGTCTCGTCGGCGGCGGTGGCCTCTCCTATCTCCTGCAACGTCAATGTGTCCGGACAAGCTGCTTGGGATACCATGTGGACGAACTCTTCCATCCCTTGTCCGTCGGAGAGTGGTAGCGCCTTCCTCGTCACGTCTGGATGCCGGGACAGATAGTCAGCCGGGTTGTGTGCCCCCGGTCGGAACACTAGGTTGAAGTTGTAGCCTTGCAGTTGGACTGCCCAACACTCAATTCGTGGAGGTGCAAGCCTAGATGATCCTGTGAAGATGGGCAAGAGTGGTTTATGATCCGTCACTATGGTGACCTCCTGTCCGATTAGGTACAAATGAAAATGTTGGCACGCCCACTTTATGGCAAGGGCCTCCTGCTCGATCTGAGCATATCGAGTTTCAGTGTCAGTTAGAACCAACAGGTTTCCATTTGTCTTCGCCATACTCTTGCAGCAGCACGGCTCCAAGGCCTACTGTGCTAGCGTCCACAATCAATTCTGTCTTCCGGCGTGGTTGAAAATATGCCATTACCGCCTTGTCAAGAAGGCTCGCTTTGATGTCCTGAAATGCCTGATTTACTAAGCATGTCCTTTCCCACTCCTGATCTTGACGTGTGAGCTCTCTCAATGGTTCTGCCAGGGCTGCTAGGTTGGGAATGAATCGGCCACAGTAGGTGGCCATTCCAAGAAAACTTCGCACCTCGGAGGGATTCCGCGGGGTGCTCGCGGTGCGAATTGCTTCCGCCTTCTTCGGGTCCACTTTTAGACCCTCTCGTGTGAACGTGTATCCAAAGAAGTCGACGGATTCTTGGTAGAATGAGCACTTCAACCGATGCAGGGTCAATCCGTGCTCCACCAGCCTCTGCAGCGTGGCTCTCAGATGGGTGTGGTGTTCCTCCAGAGTGTGAGAGTATATGAGTATATAGTCGCTCAGGTTGATTACCCCACTCAACCCCGACAATACCACCCTTATTGCGTTCTGGAACACTTCTGCGGCGGACGATACGTCGAAACTCAACCTCTTATATCGTCGGAGCCCGACGTGAGTCGAAAAAGTTGTTATATATCGACTTTCGGGTTCTAGCTCCAGTTGGTGGTACCCCGCGTTGAGGTCCAGCTTGGAGAACCACTTCGCTCCGTTCAGGTCGGCGATGATGTCGTCCGTCGTCGGGGTGATATGGCGCTCTCTCTTCACGGCGGTGTTGGGGAGCCTCATGTCAACGCACAGTCTGATTGCGCCAGGCTGTTTGGGTTTGGGCGCCACAACCAGCGGCGACACCCAGGGAGTCGGTCCTGACACCTTCTCAATGACTCCTAGATCTTCTAGTCTTTTGAGTTCAGCCTCCACTTGTGGTCGGAGGTTGAACGGCACTCTCCGGTGCCTGAGGGCGACTGGGCGCACGGAGGTGTCGATGTGTAGCTGCACTTTCTTTCCTTTTAGTTTCCCTAGGCCGCTGAATAGTACTGGGAATTCTTGTAGCATGCTGTCCGCATGTGATTGGTGGACTTGGTTTGTGAAGAACACTAGCCCCAGGACTTAGGCTGTGTGACAGCTTAGGAGTGTGCCTTTTTTTCCTTCTGTAATATGGAATCGAGCTTCCGTCGAGTATTCGCTGATTACGATGGTGGTGCTGATGACCCCTCACAGTGGCAGTGGGTCAGTGCCCCCATAAGTGTAGATGCGTGCGCTCGATGGTGCTAGTGCGGGCTTGGGTGACATTTGTTCATATTGTTCGGAGTCCATAACATTCACTGATGCCCCTGTATCTATGAGTGCACGCATTTCGGTACCTTCAACGGAGACAGTGCACATGGGTGGCGGTCTTCTCTTTGTGGACACCCTGCTGACGTATGATATCACATACACTTTTTCATCGTCATCGTCTTCCTAGTGCGGTCTTCTTTCTTGGGCTTGACTATGCGGGGGCGGATGTTCGGGCTCCAGTTACAGTCGTCTGACTCGTTGTGTTAATGACTTGGGTCCATACCCTCTACATAGTCTCGGGGCGTTTGGCCTGTATCTCCCTCCTTGACATACTGCTGCAAAGTGATTCAGCCTGCCACACTTTAAGCAGGTTTTTCCTTTTGTGCTGCATGTTGCTGTCATCGGGTGGTCCTCACCGCAGTAGGCGCACTGGGTGCCTCGGGATTGCCATTGTCGTGGGCGGTTGGCTTGTGGTCTTCTTTGCAACGCGTCCACCCTTTCCTCCTTGATCAGCGCCATTTTGGATTTTGCCGGCAGTGACATTGGTTAGCACAACGCCATCTCCATTTCATCAGCCCGCGCGTCCGACAGTTCGTGGGACCGGGCAAGGACGGTTATTTCATCTATGGTGATCCCAGACTGTCTGAGAATGAGTTTTCTTAACAACTTTCAACGACACCCCACGATTATTTGGTCTCTTATCTCTTCTCTCGGATTAACGAATGGGCAGCTACTGGCCAACCGGCGTAGTCTGGCGTAATACATGTCCACCGATTCCGCTTCCGTTTGCCATGCCCTCTTGAACTTAAACTTCTCGAAATCATTGTTCAGTTGGGGGTCAAAGTGAGCATTGAGGGGTCGACTGCCGCATCATGGTCGTTTTCTCCTCCAGTGTCGGGGAGAGTCTCAAAAAGGGCATATATTTCGGGGCCTCCATATAGGATGCGGAGGGACCTCTTGATTGTTCCGTCCGTCTCGCGGGTTCCTTTGAAATACTGATTGAGTCAGCCGAGCCACGCTTTCCACCGCAGCGCTGCAGTCGCCGGGTCAGCCAATTCGCTGAATGGAGGAAGAGGTGCAACTCCTGTGTGGGCATGGCCGATCATCTGGGGACCAGTGGCGAGGTTCTGGGCTGGGCCTGTGGGGCCAGGTGGTGTTGGTGCTGTCGCCACGGCTCCTTGCGCTGCGTCCGTCATTGTGTTCCCTGCGGGTGCGTGTGCTACCAGGCGGTTTGGGCAGGTGAGGCCGGGTCACTATATTGTGGCATAGCGCAGTTATTTCCCTCCAAGACGCAGTCCTCGAGTATCCAGGGTCACTGGTACAATCATGCGTGAGCACATGGGCCAGCCAATGCTTGTGTGCCTGGGATCTGAGGTGCTGGCGCTTGGTTCGGCCAATTCTTGTTGCCGTGGGACGTTGGCGTCAGGTGTGGCCAATGCTTGTTGCCGTCGACAAAAGAAACAGGCAGGACTGTGGTATTGTGTCCCTCGCCGATCGGGATAGGCAGGCCAGCAAAGGAAGGCCGGAGCACCGGGGCAGCGCGCGTGTACTGCGCGCCTAGGGCCGCGTGATACGGGGCAGGCCCAATGAGCGTGCAGTGGGGGGCGGACTAGGCCGCTGATGCGCCGCGCAGACGTGGCAGCTGAATACGCTCCCTCGGAGGAGACGCATGGGCGGGCCTCGAGCCGTCGCGCAGGCTGCGACTTGCTGTAGACAGGCCGTGGGCAGGTTGTCAGCCACAGCGGGTGGGCTCCGCGGCGCGATCTGCTCGGCGTAGGTGGCACGCTGAGGTGTAGGTGCCAGCAGAGGACGGCCGATGCACTCGGCAGGTGGCAGGCACGCGCGAGGTCAGTACCGACCTCGTCGCCAATGTGGAGTGCAAGGGCAGGGCCTCGCACGTGGGTGTTCAGCGGACTAAATGATATACAGGCATGCAGGTTAGTGGTATGCCGGAAAGACCCCGAGCGGTCTTCCGCTTGTTTATTATATACACCGGAGTGAGCCCGCCCCGGGGGTGTGGGGATGCATGTATGAGTTGATACAAAGTATGTGTGAGGCCGGGTGGCTCTCTAAAAGTACCGGCACTTTTCTTTAGTATGGGACAGTACCCTCATTGATGGCATGACAGGCTAAGGTTTGCTATCGCCTTGAATGCAGGACAAATGCCGCTCTGCATCTCCCAGCCGCACTGAGCCTCGGAAGATGACTTTTGCAGGGATGCTGCCAACGTCCAGTATCACATATTAGAATTCCCCCACACTGCAGGGGTTGGGGAGGGCTTGCATCACGCTTGTAGATTTGCACATTGTGACACCACAGCGTTCTACAATGACTAGCTTGTATGGTCTGCACAAGGTGGCGCCGCAGTGCGATGGTCGCGAGGATGCATTAGGTGACACAGTTGTGTCAGGTTCGTAGTTGGCATTGGCTCTATAGTTCCGCAGGTAGTAGCTGTGATGGTTCTGGTTTTTTATATGTTGGCGAGTATTGATTAAAGACACTGAGTCAGCTTGTACTGCCAGGACTCGGTCGTGACTGATTTCCAGCCACGCCCACAGTTATTTATTTGCCACAAACATTCCCATGTAAGTGTGTGTTTACAAGGCAACCACCCCTCGATGTTGCACACTCCAGTGGCCTCATGCTTCAATCTTAGTTGCAATTGTGCAGTGGCTTTAGCTTTGTTAACGTGATGACGGTAAAGACTTAACAGAATGGATTTTTTGTATTACTTTTATTTTCAATGAACAGCATTGGAGCGAACTGCTATGGCCGCAGTCTCAGGTTGCTCACATTTACACAACACTGCTCTCGGCGCCACACGCACTGTTGCTTTTCTGTGCTCCTATGGTTCGCCGCCGTCTGTGTTTTTTCCCGTATCTGTCATTACCCCTGGTTTAGGCTACGAAAGCGCTCACTGTTTATTGGTCTAAGTGTATGGCAAAGCTACATAAATACATCACAGAAACAAAGAAGATTATTTTTTATGGGTGACAATTTAAATTTGAAACAATACCAAAGAAATAAATACCCTTAAGAAAGGAAAACTTACCAGTCTGCATGCTCCGTCTTGTTCCGGGGAAGCGAGAAAAAATTAAGTTTCATGCGCAGGAGCGTCTGTTGGACGACACGTGCACAATCTAGCCGTCTGGACCGGTCAGGCAAAACAAAGTGTGCGACTCTGCCAGCCAATCAGGCGAGAAAACAAGCATTTCTAAATGCAATAGGACTCGTATTACGCGAGCCCTATTGTTTTATAAACAAAAGTGCGTGACTCCAAGACGGCATGATCGGTAGTAGGGGGGGGTGGGGTGGGGTGGCCAGAGAAGTTACAGACTGCGAGAGAGAAGGGGGGGTCAGAGAAACAAAAGAGTTTGCAAAGTAAAAGGGCTGATAGACATGTAAGGACTAAAATGACGACATGGCCATCAGGATGAGGGACAAACAAGCCAGAAACAAATCAGAATGCTGCATTTCTACTTAAAGCCAATGAAAAACATGGAGGCAAAGTGGGCGGTGCTTCCCCCATAACACTGTATACAGCATCTCTCGACGACACAGCGCCTGCGCTGCCTAGTCCGAGACCTAAAAATGTACTACTCCAACTCCAAACCAACTAAACTCAGGGAAAGTGCTGGATAATAAAACATAAAGATTTAGTATTCTAAGTCCAAATTAACTAAACTCACGCACAGTGTTGGTAACAAACCATAAAAAATTACCATTCAAACTCCAAACTGACAAAACTCAGGGAAAGTGCTGGTTAATAAAACAGAAACAAATACTATTTCAACTCCAAGCTAATTAAACTCAGGGAAAGTGCTGGATAATAAAAGGGAAGAAATTAGTATTCCAACTCCAAAATAACTAAACTCAGGGATAGTGTTGTATAATAAAACTAAAGAATTTACTTTTCCAAATCCAAAATTACTAAACTCAGGGAAAGTGCTGGACAGTAAAATTATAAAATGTACTATTCCAATTCCAAACTAACTGAAATCGGGGAAAGTGCTAGATAATAAACCATAAAAAATGTATATTCCAACTCCAAACTAGCAAAGTCAGGGAAAATGCTGGATAACAAAACATAAAGATTTATTATTCCAGCTCTCAGTTAACAAAATTCTGAGAAAGATTCTAAAAATTAAAAAATATAAAAACCAAATATATACATATTAAATTAGGATTTGAAAAATTTACATAATGAAATAAAATTACTTTTATATTATCAAAAATGACTAAACATTTTTCTACAATTGTATATATTATTAATTACATTTTCAAAAATCTTTATTTTTTTAATTAAACAAATTATAAATTTCTATTCAAAAGTAACATTTATTATAAATTTCAAAATAATATGAAATCAAATGCAAATAATCATATTTGATCCATACAAATAAAAAATACATTTCAAATAATATAAAAAAAATAATTTTTAAAACTGTACTAAAAATATCAACACCTCAAGACAAAACAAAATACAATGAAATTTATAAAAAATCTATTTAAAAAAGTTACATAATTTATTAATACATTTTAAATAATAAATTACACAAATAAATATTTTACTTCGACAAAACTATTTTAAACGACTCCCCACCCTTACCCCTATAAACCCAACATCCCCCTCCTAATTAAAATAAATATAAAATAAAAAAATATATATCTCTTTAAACAAATATATTTTAAAATATTCCCCACCCTAATGCTCCTACAAATAAGAAAAAAAAGTAAAAAGCTATGGCCCTGATTACGATGAAGGACAGACTTTAGTCCGCCTGTCATCGTCTCCTATTTGAGACAAGACTGCCTGCCAACAAGGTGGCAGTCCGACAATAGGAATTAGGATGCGACAAACTCCATGGCAGTTGCATCACCCACCTTTAACATTGCAGCAGGTGCTGCTGGCTGCAGCACCCGCAGCAATGTTAAAAGGGATATTTTACATATCCCTGCACTACTTGGCAGGTGCCTCCAACCACAAAGAAAAGGGCCAGGGTTATAGGTGGGTCCGCTACGGGCCTCCAATATCCATCCCCACCATCCTTTTCATGGTGGGTGAACCTGCATGGAATGGCTGGCGGGGAGGGAGCATCCTAATCCCTACGGCGGAGCCTGGTAGACACCCCCACCATTTTAGGGATTGGGAGGCCCTCTACTCCACTGGCAGGCTCAAGGAGCTCATTGGATGCTTGGCGAATAAGCTATCCACCCGCCTACACATCGCTCGCCATCAAAATCTGGCAGGCTGAAAAGCTGCTTAGGATGGCAGGGAGACAGTGACAACGTCCCAGCCATCCTAAACAGCCCCTATATTTTAACATTACAAATAATATTTATACATATAAATTAACTGCTATTAACATTAAAAAAATATTTTGAACATTATACCAAAGAAATCACTAAAAAGTTGATATTATTTACAACTATATTTTTGATATCAATATTTTCAAATTCAATATTTCTTATACAAATTTTGATATTTTTTACAATGATATAACTTACCTTGGTATTCTGCTTCTCGACATTCTTCACTCGATATCCATGACACTCGATACTTGCACTTTGATATTCTGTCTGTTTACTGTCGGACTCTACCTGGAAGCAGAAGAATGGGGAGAGTACGTGCCCCAAATTCTTCATCACTGCCAACTTGAATCAGGTGGCTGGACCACCTCGGTCTGTTAGTGGATCTGATAACTCGGAATATGCATGGTGGTGCGGTTCCCCTGTGCCACCTTACTGCGGAAGCATTTCCCCGGACGTAACCCCGGCAGTTGGTGCGCTACTGGTGAGTGGCAGTCCAGAAGCAGTCTTCTTTATGCAACTCCACCCAACCTATAATAACGTGGTTGCACCGTGAAGCTCTCCCGCTCGGACCTTCACCAGCGAAACGGTGGTCCACAGGACCACCAAACTCGTAATAAGGAACTATATGTGGATGGTATAACAGAACCACTATGCCCTGGTTTTCACATTATCACAGAGTATACAATGTCTACAGTATATTTTCATACATTAGCTCCTTATCTTAGTAATCTATATGGGCTGAATACTTGATTTTTATGGCTACATAACCTCTTAGCTGAAACTTTTCTACTGACTGATACCTAGGTACTATAACCTTGAATGAGGAAGTCTCTCCCTTTTAAACACAGTTTATATTAGTGAACACACTTTATGACTCTATTTAGGACATCCATTCTCTGAAATAATATATAGTAAGTGCAAGTGCAGTTGGAATATACATCAACCACTCCTGAGAGATAGGTAGAATTCAATTCACAAATGTTTCAATAGCCAAGTTTGAGCTCAACAATATATCAAAGATAGACTCAGATAAGGTTCAATAGCAAGCACTCCTAATTTATATATGGCACTTTTATAAAAGTTATGACATTTCAACAGTAACTAACTCAGTAAAATAAATACAGACAACAAACACAAATGGGCAATTACCACCAGCCAACAACATTATTATAACATTTTCGCAATTAATTTCTTAAAATTTGTTTCAAATCTTTTAATAGTATAGACTTTAGGAATCATATTTTAACTATATATAATAAACAAGCATATGGAAAGTGGTTTCTAAATACATTACACATTTTTTTTTTTGTAAGACCTTTATTCACAACAAAAGATGATTACACAGCCAGGAGCCTACAACCCGGGGGCCGGCTGCGGTAGCTTAGATGACACATTGCAAGAGCGATGTTACACAGCCTTGTGGCCGACAACTAACTGTTCGGCGGCGTATTGCATATAAGTTAGGTCTTGTTTTTTAGATTTTGTTGGTGTATCTAAAATACACAAAGATGAACAGTTCATAACCCAAACAATGAGACCTTCACATATCAGTAGTCAATTCCGGAAAATTCTAAAAAATAATATATTACATCCATACAGAACGCATTGCTTGTTACCCATTCACAGTGTTTCAATCCTTTTCACTCAGAGGCAAAGTCCAACATCCTTAGTATCAGCCTCCAGTGTGTGCACATATGCTGTGAGGTATAACCAGAAGTCCTTTGGCCTAGAACGTAAAGGCAGTTCCTCCTCATATGTTAGGAGTTTGTCCCTACAGCTAGACATGTCTTGCAGCCACCTGGTTGTGGTTGGCAGCTTAGTACTGTGCCAGCATTGTGAAATTTGTCTTTTAGCTAGTAATAGTGCAACCGCACAAAACGTTCGCTTAGTCGATTTAAGTTGTGGTACAATGCCCAGCAAGCAAATGCGGATTGTGCAGTCTATCGTAACCCCTATCATGGCGGAAATTTTAGCGATGACTTCTCCCCAGTACTCATTGACCTTGGGGCACCACCAGGACAAATGTGCAAAATCAGCACCCTCTGCGCCACATCTTTTACACCTATCGTCATCTTGCATGCTGTATCTGCACATGTGTGTAGTATGCCTGATGAAGGAATTTATAATGTATGATTCTAAGATTGCCATTAGGGGTAAGAATTTGTGTTAGTGTGCATGTCTGTTGCCATTCCTTTTCTGTTAAAGAATCCTCCAAAACCGAGTCCCACCTGGATTTAGGCCTCTCTGTGGATTGTGGTATTTTGGCTTGTGCAGTGGTGTATAGCCGTGAAACTAGGTGCGATAGATCTTGGGTAGTAATGATTAATTGTAGTGTTTCCAGACTTTCTGGCTCATTAGGAAAGGTGGGATATAGTTCCATCATGGCCCTCTTTAACCTGTAATGTGTGAAACAAAACATCTGTGATTTGTTCCGAATGTATGTCAGATCTGCATTATCCATAAATTTGCCATCACTAAACAGATCACCCATCCGCTCAATGCCCACCTGTTGCAATAATGACATACCCACTTTCTCGTACGTGACTGACAGGGCAAAGTGATCATGTAAAGGCTTATCCGGTTCATAAAGAGGGGTTTTATGTGCCAGTTGTCCAAGGTCACGCCATGCCCTAATTGTGGTGTCTATTGTGTTGATGTCTTGATCATGTAGGGGTTGTCGTTTGTGTGATAGGATAGCTGATAGAGGGACAAGTTTCGCGTCACCTTCTTCAATCGCTGTGTGAGTGAGGTATGGCACCAAGTGATACCAATAGGCGGCCTATTGAGCCTGTGCACACAGGTAGTACAGTTTAAAATCCGGCACCCCGAGTCCACCTCTAGCACAGGGGAGTGTCAATGTTTGGAGGTCTATGCGCGCTTGCTTGCCCGCCCATATGAGCTGTAGTACTAGCGACTTTATGCAATGGAATACTTCTCCGGGAGGGGTGATTGGGATGTTGTTAAAGAGGTACAATAGTTTAGGCAGTACATTCATTTTTACGATCGCAATACGATCCGCCAAGGACAACGGTAGTTGTATCCAGTGTTTTACTTTATCTTCCAGTTTGGAGATGGTGGAACCGTAATTCGTGCGGATCACTACCTCGGAATTTCTATGGTACAGTATCCCTAAGTACCGTATCGGGTCGGTTTGCCACTCTAATGGATACTCTGTGTCCAGGGGAGTTGTCGTGTCCATGACAGGAATAATGTAGGACTTTGACCAATTTATTGTTAAGCCGGACTGACCACCGAATTTAATATATTCTCTCAGTAGCTGATTCAAATGCTCAGCGGGGTCACAAACATAGAGCACCATATCATCTGCGTACAGTGATATGTGTAACGGCCTGGAAGGAAATTGCAGGGCAGATGATTTGTAATTCTGGCGGACTATGCAGGCCAAGGGTTCTAATGCTAGGGCGAATAGAAGGGGGGAAAGTGGGCATCCCTGTCTAGTACCGCGTTCTATCGCAAAACTGTCAGATAAGTACCCATTCACTCGGACCCTGGCACACGGATTAGTGTAAATTAAAGAAACCCATTGAACAAATCTTTTGGGGAATCCCATACGGTGTAGGACTGCAATCAGGTAGCTCCACTCAATAGAATCAAACGCCTTGGCGGCATCTAATAGCACCGCCACAGCCTTCGTGTTGGGTTGGAGATAGTGTGACAGGGCAAATAGTGTCCTGGTGTTATGGGACGTGGAACGAGTAGGAACCAACCCGCCTGGTCATATAGCACTAAATTGGTCATTAATGGTGTCAGTCTCACCGCCATGATTTTCGCTAGTATTTTGGAATCAACATTTATCAGCGAAAGTGGTCTGTAGGAGTCGCATTTGGCTGGGTCTTCAGAGGGTTTTAAGAGTGCAGTTATTACTGCCTCCCTAAGCTTTGGGGGGAGTTCTCCTTGATCAAATGCGGCTCCGTACATTCCCGCCAAATGAGGGGCCAGTATATCTGCATATTGTTTGTAAAATTCGTTTGTGTACTCATCCGGGCCTGGTGCTTTACCATTTGGCAGTGATTTAATCACATCTGTGACTTCTTCTACTGTAATGGGTGCCGCTAAATATTCCCTTTGATTATCCGAGAGCCACGCTATTGCCACATCCCTGAAGTAGCTGTTAATATCGTCTGTAGACGCGATTGGTTGTGATTTGTATAATGCTCCATAAGATTCCATGAAGCAACGTAGGATGTCAGTGGCTTGTGTCTGTATTGCGCCATCCCCAGATTTAATACCCAGAATCGCTGTATGACTTCTACCTTCGCAAATTTTGGCTGCTAGTACTCTACCCAGCCTGCCACTCTCCCCATAAGATCTAGCGGAGTGTTTTTTGTCCAGATATTTTATTTCGTCATCGACCAGTGTTTGATGTTCCGTGTGTAACTTTAGTAGTTCTCCCAGCAGAGTGATATCATGTTTAACCTCATAAGCCCTCTCCAATTCCCTCATTCATGTTTCGCAGTGTTTAATTTGTTGGCGTATGTCACGAAGTATGCCTACGGTAGTGCTCATGCACACACCACGTATCGTGGCTTTAAAGGCTTCCCACAATAGACATGAATCATCCACCGTGGGTTCGTTTATTTGAAGGTATTCTTTGATCGCGGTGTGAATGGTGTCAGCATAAATTATATCTGTTAGGGCGCGTGAGTTGAATCTCCATTGAAAGGGAGGCGGAGTGTAATTTGGTATGGTGAGTTTGAGCAATACGGGGTTGTGGTCTGACAGTGTTCTGGGGAGGACGCTCACGGCCTGTGTCCAAAGTATTACGCTATTCGTGCCTAACCAGTAGTCCATCCGCGACCAACTGTTATGAGAAGCGGAGATGTGTGTAGCGCCTGGTATGTTAGGGTGTTTGTGTCTCCATATGTCCGTTAATGACAAATCCGTCAGCATGTGTAGGAGTTTAGTTCTAGCGTGTTTGTGCGGTTCAAGGGATTGTGCGGAACGGTCTTTATTGTCCGCCAATGTCACATTCCAGTCGCCCCCGCATACCATGTGTGTATCTGTTAACTTCTGTAAGTGACCCCACAGTTCCTGAAATAGTTCGCGTGCATCTACATTTGGGCCATATACATTAGGAAATGTTAGTCTTTGACCACGCAGGGTGCCTGATACAATAACATATCTGCCTTTCGGTCCTGTGTCACCTTCTGTGTTTTGAAATTCAGTCCTTTACGTACCAATGTCATCACCCCCCTGGAGTGAGAGGAAATACATTATACTATTTAATTTATTTAGTCACAGACTTCATAGAATAAATACTCTAAATGATTCATTACCTTTGAATGAAGATGTATGCTGAAGGTAGCTGAATATCCCAATCTCCTTTATTCAAAGATAAAATGAACTCTGCTGAGCACAAGTCAAGGAAATTACACTTGCTTCACCTCCAAACCACTAAGGGCAATCTTAAGTGTCTCAGGTTATGCAACAGATATGAGAATTTAAACATTTAGGCCTTGCAGCCAAACACATCACAGCTTGTTTTGAAATTTTTAGAGGGAATGTCAGCTATTGGTTGAGCTTAAATTAAACACACTCTTGCATTCTTCACAAAACAAATATCTTTCACAGGACATGTCCTAAATGTACCATAATCCCATTTAATGAACTTTGTGATCTTTTATTTGAACTTAATTATTAACATTGACAACCTGTATTGATTAGTATTGCTTTATGGTTCTTTTAACCTGTTAATGAAACCTGTGCTATGCTTACACAAACTTTATTATCTCCCTGGAAAGTCCAACTCACAAGGCTCTCGCATGGTTGGTAACAACTTTTGCGAGACTCTTGTGAGATCAAAGCTGAATTTCAAACTCACCAAATAGTAAAGCTCAGCAACAGCAGTTGCTCACAACTTAACCTAATTTTCTGTCAAAAATCTACATTTAAATGTATACTTTTGCATCCCTCCCATGTTTTCTCCTCTTCATATTTCTCCATATACCTCCTGAAGCTTACTCATTCTGCTGAGCCCTCCCCTTGTGATTGACATCTCCAAACTGCATCATGTTTTGCCTCTGAATTTTGTGACAAAGTTCATAAATTGTGCTAAAGAATATGTAATTAATTGAGGTACTGACAAAAATCTAGAATTTTCAAATTTGAACATTACCTGGATTGGTCACAGAGGTATGACGTGGCATCAATTGTTACCAATAGTGGAGAGCATTTTGAATTGAGAGCTCCCAAATGTGATGATAGTACATTTTGTGGCAATGACCCAGGCACACTCACAGGAGTTGGTCTTGAAATACAAATGAAGGATATCTTTTCCCAATTGATGCCTCTCTTTCCTCCCACAACCTTTGCACATCCTAATAAATGTGAAAGGTAAAAATGGCAATGGTCAAAAGAGTTTTGTCCTAAGATTGATGAGTCCCAGAAGCATGCTAATAAAACAATGTTTGGATTTCTTAGTAACTATGGCATGAGCTCTATGTATCATAACACAATCCATGTTGAAATGCCAGGTGTCTAAAGGTGAGATGGAGTGCACTTCACTGCACAAGGAAACAGGATGTTCCTTATTAACATCAAGGAATACATTCAATTCTGTGTGTAACTAAACACTATAAACACAAAAGCTTGTGTCAGAAGTACCCTCCTCCTACATTACGTGTTTGTTTCACATTATAAATCCCTTTTTTTGGGGAATATTAAATCAATCAATCAATCAATGAACTTGTAGAGTGCACTACTTACCCGTGAGGATCTCAAGGCGCTGGAGGGAGGGGGTGCTGCTAATGCTTGAAGAGCCAGGTCTTGAGGAACTTCCTGAAAGTGAGCAGGTCTTGTGTCTCCCGCATGTGGGTGGGGAGGGTGTTCCAGGTCTTGGCGGCGAGGAAGGAGAATGATCTGCCGCCGAAGGTTGTTTGTTGGATGCGTGGGACAGCAGCGAGGGCGAGGATGGTGGAGCGGAGCTGGCGGGCGGGGGTATAGAAGTTGAGTCTGGTGTTCAGGTAGCCTGGTCCGGTGTTGTGGAGTGCTTTGTGTGCGTGGGTAAGGAGCTTAAAGGTGATCCTCTTGTTGACGGGGAGCCAGTGCAGGTCTCTTAGGTGGGAGGTGATGCGGCTGCATCGAGGGATGTTAAGGATCAGGCGGGCGGAGGCATTCTGGATGCGTTGCAGCCATTGTAGGTGTTTGGCCGTGATTCCTGCGTAGAGTGCATTGCCATAGTCCAGCCTTCTGCTGACAAGAGCTTGGGTCACCATTCTTCTGGTTTCCATCGGGATCCAATTGTAGATCCTTCGAAGCATGTAGAGGATGTTGAAGCAGGAGGAGGAGATGGTGTTGACCTGCTTCGACATGGAGAGGGAGAATCCTAGGTTGCATGCGTGGTCCATGGGTGTCGGTGCTCTTCCCATTGTGGTCGGCCACCAGGAATCATCTCAGACAGAGGGTGTGGGGCTGAGGATGAGGACTTCCGTCTTGTCCGAGTTTAGTTTCAGGCGGCTGCTCCTCATCCACTCGTCGATGGCCTTCATTCACTCGTGGAGGTTGGTTTTGGCGGTGTGCGGGTCCTTGGTGAGGGAGGGGATGAGCTGGGTGTCGTCGTCGTAGGAGATGATGTTCAGGTCATTTTGGCGGGCCACTTGTGCGAGGGGGGCCATGTAGACGTTAAACAGGGTCGGGCTGAGGGATGAGCCCTTGGGTACGCCGCAGGTGATGTCAGTGGCTTCGGATCGGAAGGGTGGGAGGCGGACTCTCTGGGTTCTGCCAGAGAGGAAAGATGTGGTCCAGTCCAGGGCCTTCTCCTGGAATCCAGCCTCTTGGAGGCGTGTTCTAGTGTGCGGTGGCAGACCATGTCGAAGGCGGCTGACAGGTGCAGGAGGATGAGGGCTGAGGTTTCGCCGTTGTATAGTTGGCGCCGGATGTCGTCTGTGGCGGCGATGAGGGCTGTCTCGGTGCTGTGGTTCCATCTGAATCCGGACTTAAGAGGGTCTAGGATGTTGTTGTCCTCAAGGTGGCGGGTCAGCTGCATGTTGGTGATTTTCTAGATGACCTTTGCCGGGAAAGGGAGCAGGGAGATGGGCCAGAAGTTCTTGAGGTCCATGGGGTCCGCCTTGGGTTTTTTGAGGAGGGCGTTGATTTCAGCTTGTTTCCAGTTTTCTGGAATCTCGCTGTGTCGAAGAAGATGTTGATGACCTTCCGTAGTTGGGGTGCGATGGTTGCATCTGCTTTGTTGAAAACGTGGTGCGGGCAGGGGTCTGACGGAGATCCTGAGTGGATGGAGTTCATGATCTTGCGTGTCTCGTCGTCGTTGACGTCGGACCAGGAGGTCAGCTGGTTGGTGTAGGTGGTGTTCGGGGTGGGGTCTGTTTTGGTTGGATCGGCCGAGGTGTTGAAGCTATCGTGAATGTCGGCGATCTTGCGATGGAAGAAGGTGGCCAGTGAGTCGCACAGATCCTGCAAGGGTGGGATGTCGTTGGTGTTGGCGCTGGGGTTGGAGAGTTGTCCAGGCGGGCTTTGAAGGAAGATCTCTTAGTTGTTCTAATGAGGTGGTGATGTCTGCAGATGGCGTCTGTGTGGGCTGCATGGAAGTCAGGTCTGTGGTTGTGGAGCCATTTCTTCTCCAGCTTCCGGCAATTACGTTTGGAGGTCTGGAGTTCTTTAGCGAACCAGGCAGCTTTCTTGCTGGAGTGGTTGATGGAGGGTTTCTTGAGCGGGGCGAGAGTGTTGGCGCAGTTGTCAATCCACTGTCTGAGGTTATGGACGGCGGCGCCTGGGTCGGTTGGGTCGGTGGGTAGGTTCTGGGCGAGGGTGGAGGTCGGCTGGTCTTCGGTGATTTTGCTCCAGCAGCGGCGGGGCAGCTGTAGAGTGCGGTGGTGTGTGGTGGAAGGTGAAGTGGAAGCATCGGTGGTCGGTCCAGTTGAGTTCGGTGGTGTGGTTGAAGGTGACGTGAGAGCTTGTGGAGAAGACGGGGTCGAGCGTGTGGCCGGCGGCGTGGGTGGGTTTGGTGATGAGTTGACGGAGGCCGAGGTTGGCGAGGTTGGCAATCAGAGCGATGGAGTTGGCATTGCTGTTGTTCTTGAGGTGGAAGTTCAGGTCCCCAAGGAAGATGTAATCCATGAAGGCGAGTGTGTGGGTGCTGGCGAGGTCGGTGACGGAATCGCTGAAGAGTGCCCGGAGTCCAGGGGGTCTGTAGATGAGTGTTCCTCTGAGGGTGGTGTTAGGGTCCGTCTGGATCCGGAAGTGTAGGTATTCAGTGGAGTTGAGGGAGTCGTCTGTGAGCGTGTGGACCTGGAGGGAGGACTTGTGGACGATGGCTATTCCTCCTCCCATTCCATTGGTGCGGTATCTGCGGGAGATCTTGTAGCCGTCCGGGATGGCTATGGCAATGTCAGATGCCGAGGAGTTGTTCCACCAGGTCTCGGTCAGGAAGGCAACGTCTGGGGCAGAGGTGTCGAGCAGGTCCCAGAGCTCGACGGTGTGTTTGCATGCGGAGCGGGTGTTGAGGAGTATGCAGTGAAGGTGGTTGGGTCCGGTCCTTTGGGTTTTGGTGGTTCTGTCACATGTGAAGTTGCCGGTGTGGCAGGAGAAAGGTCCGTGGGTGCATTTCGGGGTGGCCTGGAAGCAGAGTACGTCTCAGGCGTTGTTGAGAGTGAGGAGAGGGTTGGCGTTGTATCGGATTCTGGCGTCGCGGCATGTGCAGGGTCCAGGGGTTCTGGCGCTGGGCACGGTCCAGGCGCGGACGGGCACAGATGGGCTTGCCTTTGGTGCACTTTCGGCGCGCAATCGGCGCATCCATGCAGCGGCCGCCATTTAAGGCGTGGAGGGAGGGAGGAGCAGCTGGGACGTGGGAGTGGGGCGGCGAGGGGGCATGGCCGCGGGGGCAGTGGCAGTAGAGGAGCAGGATACAGAAGAGAAAGAGAGAGGGGGAGGGGGGAGCGAGATAAGGGTCTGCAAGCAGCGAAAATACAATAATACAAGGTACAGAAAATACAGCCGCTACGAGGGAGGAGCAGATGGGAGCCGGGAGCGGGCAGCAAGGGGGCATGGCTGCAGGGGCAGTGGCAGTAAAGGAGCGGGATATAGAAGAGAAAGGGGGAGGGGAACGAGATACGGGTCAGCAAGGCTGCGAAAAGAAAAATTGACACCTGGGAGACTCTCTCAGGAGCAGAAGCTCCCAAATACCTGCCTCCGAGAGTCTCGCGCGGTTGAACATCTAATCTATATGTCATAGATGGCAGGTGTGCTTAATAGGGTATGGGAAGGGACTGGACTCTCTGCTGAGACCCCTCTATTGGATGATGGGTGTTCATAGCAGGGTACAGGGAGAGACTGGCCTCTCCACAAATACCCCACCCCATGGTTACACAAGTGCATACAAGGGTGTAGAGAGGGAGAGGCTTTTCATATGTGCTCTCTCTGTTGGATGACCGTTGTGCATTAATGCTTAGAGAGAGGGACAAGCCTCTGCACTGAAACCTCTCTCTTGGATAATGGATGTGTGTAGTAGGGTAAGGGAAGGGACCGACCTGTCCACTGATACCCCTCTCTTGGATGACAGGTGTGCATAGTAGGATGTGGAGAGGACTAGCCTCTCCACTTACACTCTCTGGGCTAACAGCTGTGCATTGTAGGGTATGTGGAGGGACTAACACCCCTCCACAGGGTAGTTGTGTATTGGGATGGACTAAACTCTCAGCTGGGACCTCCCTCTTGGTGGACGGGTGTGTATAGTAGTGCATGGGCAAGTACTGGCTTCTCCCCTGAGATTCCTCTCTTCGATGATGGATGTGCACTGCAGAGTGTTGGTAGGGACTGGCCTCTCTGCTGAAACCTTGTGCTCTGATAATGGGTTTGCATAGTAGGGTGTGTAGGGAGACTAGTCTCTCCTCTAAGACATCTCTCTGGGCTGATGGGTATGCATTGTAGGATGTGTGGAAGGACTGGTCTCTCTGCTGACAGCTTTTCCCAGGACAATGTGTGCACATAGTAGGATATAGGAAGAGACTGTCATATCCACTAACACCCCTCCACAGAGTGATAAGCATGCATGTTAGTTTGTTTGTGAAGGAACTAGCCTCTCCATTGAGACCCCTCTCTTAAATGATGGTGTGTGCATAGCAGAGTTTGAGAAGGGACTTTACTCTCTGATCAGATCTCTTCCCAAGGTGAGGGGCATAAATAGTAGACTCTGATAAATACCATTTCAAGTAAGACTGCTTGCTACAGTAACATGTGTGCTTAGTAAAGGGTAGTCTGAAATCGCCTACTCCTTTCTACTTTTCACATTCCTAAGTGAGACCCACAAGACCTCAACACTTAAAAAAATTAACATTTTATTCTTCAAAGTACTTATTCCTTAAGATCTCTTCTCAATAACTAGGGTAACAATATGCATTTCTCCTATAAGAATGTGTAGAGAACTCACCTACTCCTTTTTACCTTTCACGATCCAGCGATAGTCCTGTGAGATCACAAATAATACAACAACAAAAATACATTTGTTTCCATCACAGTAGTTATGCCTTACAGTCCACCTTTTACACATCTAGGGGGACAGATTGCCTCTCTTCTGTCCTCTGATATAGCTGTATTACTTAATTCACACAACACATACAATTACCTCCACCCTCCACACCTTCAGGAAGAAACTCAAGACCTTGCTCTTTAACTGAACCGGAGCTGCACACCCCACCACCCCTAGCACCTTGAGACCCTCACAGGTGAGTATCGCATTTTATAAAACCTCTGATTGATTGATTGATTGAATTGTTCACAGTAAACAGTAATGGTTGCTATTTCATTTCTATTCCTCTAACAGCCAGTCAATCAGAACACTCGCTCCAGTGGAACTCATGTGAGGAATGAATGATGTTACAACGCATACATTTACAACAAATGCCTTTACAACACAATTTTTACACCGCAACATCCTTTACAATGCATAAATTTACATTGCATACCAATACAACATTTTTTTTTAATATATACAACGCATTCAACCACATCGCATTATACCTTTACAACGCATACCATTACATTGCATTTAAGGTAAGTGTTGGATAGTGTAGGGGTAAAAATTACTATTCTAACTCCAGGGGGTGCAACAGTAGGGTAAGTGTTGGCTAGTGTAGGGGTCAAAATTACTATTCTAACTCCAGGGGGTGCAACAGATGGGTAAGTGTTGGATAATGTAGGGGTAAAAATTACTATTCTACCTCCAGGGGATGCAACAGTAGGGTAAGTGATGGATAGTGTAGGGGTACTGTACGTTGTAATGGTATGTCTTGTAATGACATGCAATGTAATGCCTGCCTTGTAGTGACATGCAATGTAATGGATGCGTTGTAGTGACATGTGTTGTAAAGGATGTTGCAATGTAATGACTGCGTTGTAAATGTAGTGCGATGTAATGACTGCGTTGTAAAGGTTGTTTACCAATGTGAGTCTCTTGCTTCCACTGGAGCGAAAGGCTGACAGGAAAAACAAGCCTCTCCACCAATCACAAAGCTCTGTTTTTAATGTGAGCTCTAGCGAGCCTCTCACAAGCCTTTCATTGACCCAACTGTCCTGCTATACAAATAATTGTAGAACTTTAATTTCTCAAAAAACGCTGAATTGATTCACACCGAATCACAAAAAGCACATGTTTTTGCTATAGCCTTGCCTAAAGAAGTCTATGGAAAATGCTCGGGGATTTTAATTTTTGGACCCCTTTTTTGCTGGCCCACACTTGATGGATCATCCAGCAACTTTTCAGCCACAAACTAGTCAAACAGTAGCAACTATTTGGCCAGATTGGTGAATATTTGTCAAACGGTGTCAAGGTGATTAGCATCACTGGAGTGCTGGAGAGCCTGGCTGCAAGATGGCTACCACTCTGTGAGGCTCTGCAGGTTGGACAGGAAATCCGCAGTTTATCCACTCATCTAAGCTGCAGCAATGCTGATTAAATTGTAGGGGGTGATTCCACAGCCATTTGGACCCTGCCTCGAGACAGTGAGTCCCAAAGCAAAGACTATAGAACAGGACCAAGCTGCTTGTACAGCCTGCAGCCCTAGCACAGAGGAACTGTGATGTGCAGGGCAGAGGGCCCTAAGCTGTAAATCCTCCTGCGAAAACATAGCAGAAGGTGGACAAGAGGGGCCGGGATCTGATGTGCAACCCCCCCACCCCCCACCCCCCCCCAGAGATGAGCAGTGATTAATGGGAAAATGACAACTGCTGCAGGGGCAAGCCAGGCAGCACTGTGAGTAAAATCGACTCTGCAGCCGGAAGAGTGGTACTGTAGGCCTCATCGAGGGAGTCTGGAAGTGCTTGCCAGGGAATAGCTGGAAGCCGGAGGTGGAGGTGAGGAAGCTCCCAGGGCTGCTGCAGCATCAGTATAGAGCGTCTAAATGAGCCGGAGCAGATTCATATATAGGAGGCGGGCAACCACCTGACCGAGACACGGCCAAGGAGTAAATGTCTTGGTAGTGCGCTGACATCGGGACCAGTGTGGCAGGGCCTCGTCAGCGGCAGAGAGACCTGTGATACGGCAGAGCCATAAGCATTTCGGGAAACCATCAGGGCTACAATAATAGAATACTTTGCACTTAATGAGGGCACAATTGAGTCCCCTTCGATACTATGGAAGCCGTTCAAGACAGTTATACAGGGAGAATGTAGTGCACATCGGGCAGGAGTACTGCACTCGCTGCAGGGAAGAAGAGAATTTTTTCCCTACTAATAATGTATAGATACTGAGCCGCATCAGAGCTAAGATCAGAGACTTTGAAGAGGCGGCCTTGCATGAGACTCACTAGCTTGGCAGGGAGACGAGTGCTAGGAGATATGGAGAGGGAGATTGGGCAGGTAAGACTTTGGTGAGCCTCCTCAGGAAGCCCTGGGCGATTGATTATAATGCGGAATTATGCACTTCCGGAAATGACACAGTGGTAGGTCAGGAAGCTGTCCAGATGGAAATGATTTCTTTTTAAACCTCTTTATATGAGATGAACGAATGAAGGCTCCTCCCTGATCTTGGTAAGTTATTTTTTGGGTAATTTGCGCTTTGCCGGGCGATAAGGCACCAGGGGCCTTATTTATGAAGGCATTGCGCTGCCGGTGCATCACTTTTAACTTGGGAAAAAGTGACGCACCGGTGGCGCAAGGCTTTCATAAATGAGGCCCCAGGTCTGGATTGCCTATTGGCAGCATTTTATAAATAAAAAACAACATTCCTAGCTCTGCACCTTATAAATATGTATGAGGAGTCACATGAAAAGGGGGTGCTTCAACGTCACTTTGTGAAGTGCTTCTCACTATGATCCTAGAACCTGATAAAGACCCACATAGCTGTGAATTCTACAGGCCGCTGTCCATGATTTATCTGGACAACAAAATTCTGGCAAAGCTTATTGCATCAAAGGCTTTTTCTCTTGCTGCCCCGCGTGATGCAATCTGATCAGTCTGGCTTTGTCACAGGTAAGGCCACGGCACACAATTACGCACCTTCTTTGCCACAATGCAGGAGACTGACCTTTCACTGCCGGTGGCTGCTATTTTCCTGGATGCCACCAATGCATTCCATTCTCTCAAATACATTATATTGATTGCCATCTTATATTCAAGCCCCACTGTGAGGTAAATGGGGTGATATCTCCTCTGTTTCATGTCTCCCGGGGAACGAGACAGGGAAGTAGCCCTATGGCTAGAACGGCTAGAGTGGTTGACCTCGAAGCTGGGGAACTGGGTTTGGGTCTCAGCAATGAAGCTCAACATCCTGTGGTTCTGGGCAAATCATGTAATCTCCCCGTGCCTAACAAAAAAATGAATGTGTTCTTCTGTAATGAAACTAGTGCTCATGTGAAGCGCTCTGATACCCCATGTCTCGGGTATAGTTTGCACTATATAAAACTCAACAAAAAAAATCCCTACTATCCTCTTTTCTTTTTGCTATGGCCCTGTAACCCCTGGCGGTCCGCATTAGGCAGCATCTGGCCTTCACCCGCCCAGCTGATACTTGTCTCCTTCTATGCAGACGATGTACTATATGTAAAACGTCCGGCCGAGAACTTGGATCCTCTGATTAGAGAATTCATCAACTGGGAAAAGTCGGTCATCTTCCCGCTAAACGAGGCCATGGATCAGTTCCAATCAGAATTCCCGCTATGTTGGGCGGACGGCCCAGTGAACTGTATGGGAATTTGGTTAAGCCTGGATGTTGAAGAACTATGGCAATTTAACTATGGCTGACCGATGACATGGCTTGAGAGCTGACTGAAGCGGTGGATGGGATTGCCTTTACCCTTGGCTGGCTGGTTGGCCATTGCCCATATGGTTGTTATTCCCAAATTTCTTTCTTTATCTATTAATCTTCCCATCCCTCTTAACAGTAGCTTTTTTTTCAAATTCTTTTTATTAGCAGCGTCATTGTGCACTTTACATGTTACATCAGCAGAAACACATTGCAATCATTTTTAGACGTACACATACTTATATCAAGTGTCAAAGCATCGTACATTTTTGTTTTGATTTTTCCATATAGCCCAACCTTAGATAAACTAAACTCCCCCCACACACACCCACTCACTCCCATCACTCTGTTAGGTACATTTGAAAGTACATGTTACATGGCTACAACTGGCACTGTGGCATCTTGTGTTTCAATACATCATGGCACACTTGGGGACGGTATATCTAATGTGAAGACTATTAGTTCTGCCTGTGCACCCAGGTCTGTCGGGATTGCCGAGGTACGTGGCAGCATTTCCCCCTGAATATCATGTTGATACTCCTCCCGCCTCCTATTTGTGTGACCCCCGCGTCCTGCCACGGAGTGAGTGTCTGGTTCGAGAGCAATTCCGTGCCTAGCGGGATCCCCAGAAGTGGTATTGTGGGGACATACAAGGACGTCGGGGATGTATACTTCACTGCCCTCTTCCAATATGCGAGCGCTAGTCGTAGCAGTGGGTGGGCGTGTCTAGGGATCTCCGCCCCCGGTAATAACAGGGCGTGGATGGTCCCTTTCGACCATTCCGCTTCTAACATGCTAAGTTCGTGTAGGTTGCGGCCCGCCAGCCAGTAGGCCAGCCACTGTAATTGGCAGGCATAGTTATATGCTCTAAAATCCGGTACACCCATTCCGCCTGACGCAGTATTAAGCTGCAATTTGGACATATTAATTCGTCTACGTCCCGACCCCCATATCAGTTCCGTTAGTGTTGTGTTCAATTTTTGGAAGACAACTGCTGGGATCACAAATGGTAATCCCGTGAAGTAGTAAATCAATCGCGCTAGGACTATCATTTTAGATATGGCTATTCTGCCTGCCACCAACAGTGGTAGTGCGGTCCAGAATTTAACTTGCAATTTTAGTGTTGTAATGGCCTTGCCTAGGTTGCCTTCGATCATGGCCTCCGCTTCCCTGTAGATTTGTATTCCTAGATATCGGAAGGTAGACTCTGCTATTTGGAAGGTGTGTGGTGCAAACATCAGTTGGGTATTTGCTCCTGTGTCACTGAAGTGGAACCCATATGATTTAGGTTCACTGATAGTAAGGCCTGTAAGCGTACGGAAGTTCTCGAAAATGTTGGGGATAGGATCTAGGTTACCTCTCAGGTCTCGCAGGTATAGAATAATATCGTCTGCTTAGGCTGAGACCACATGTATCGTACCTGCCCTCTGTATGCCCCGGTGTTGGGCCAGAGTGCGAAGTTTGCAAAGTAATGGCTCACAGGGCCAGTATAAAGAGGAGTGGGGAGATTGGGCAACCCTGCCTGGTTCCCTTCTCTATAGTCAGTGGGTCAGAGATGCACCTGTTTGTACGCACCCGGGCCGTTGGTTGGGTATATAACAGTTTGACCCATGCCACGTAAGCAGGTGGTATTCCGAAAGTGGTGAGCGTTGCCAACATGAAGTCCCACCTGAGGGAGTCAAAGGCTTGTTTTAAATCTAGGGAGATACACCCCTCTGTCCTCACTAGTGGTTGGCCACTCAGCATTAGTTGGCTCAGGCGCCGTAGGTTTAGAGCCGTGCTTCTGCCCGGTACAAAACCACATTGGTCAGTATGTATACGTTGTGGGATGTACTGAGCCAGTCTCGTTGCCAGAATCTTACTTAATATTTTATAGTCCATATTCAGTAAATATAGGGGGTCTATAATTGGCCAGGTGCATTCCGTTCCTGCCTGTTTTCAGTAGGGAGACAATTAAAGCCTGTAGGGATGTCTGTGGCAGGGTGTGTGTACGCAACGCTTCCTGGTACAGAATGTGCAGGCGCGGGGCAAGTAGATCTATATAGGTCACGTAGAACTCAGCCGGGAGGCCGTTTGTTCCCGGGGTTTTATTCCGTGGTAGCGAGCGGATAGCCTGTCGAACTTCTGCAACCGTTAGAGGTCGTGCCAGTGCCTCCCCCTGTCTGTTCTCTAGGCGTGGTAAATCGAGTCCCGACATGAACTCCTCGAATGCTGTGTCTGAGAGGGGTTGGTGCGGGCCTTATAGTGTCTCATAGTAATCCCTGAAGGCGGTGTTAATGTTTGTTTGTGTCGTGGCTTGAGACCCCCCTTATCGGTGACCTCTAGTATGGGCATGTGCGCCGGGACATCCTTCACTATACGCACCAGCAGTGGGCCTGATCTATCCGCTTGTGTGTGCTGTTTACATGTGTATTCTCTGTAATCTAGTATGTGCAATTCCTCTAATAGTATAGCATGTTGTACATTCGCCTCTTGCAGTGGTGTGAATGGCAAGTTCGTGGCCGCAGCTTCATTTTCTAACATAGCCAGGCACCCCTCCACCTCCCTCAGTTTCCCCAGCACATTCCTTCTCATACCTACGTGCGCTCCCATTGCTTCCCCTCTAATCAACACCTTAAAGGCATCCCATTCGATCTAACGAGAGCTGGCAGTGTTCGTATTCACTGTGAAATAGTGCGTAATCGCCTCTGCTATTGATGTTTTAAATACAGTATCTTCGAGTAGTTCCATGTCGAGCCGCCAAGTCGGTATAGGCGTCGGGGCCTTTCCCCACTGTATTGTAACTTCTACAGGATTGTGGTCTGATAGCGTTTTCCCCATATGTTCTACTAGTGGAACTGCATCCAGCAAGGTTTTGGCGCAGAAAACCCGGTGTATCCTGGTATGCAGTTTATGGGGCGGGGAGTAAAAAGTGTATTCCCTGCCCAGTGTGTGTTTACTTCGCCACGCGTCAGCTAGTTCCCAGCCCTCTGCCCATTGCGCCAGTGCGTCCGCTTGCCGCCTGCTTTCAGTGGCCTGTAGGGGTGGGTATGATCTATCTAATGTTAGATCTAGAACCGCGTTAAAATACCCGCCCATCACCCAAGGGTATTCAAGCCATTCCGCTAGGACTCCATTAATGCTCAACAAGAAATCGGATTGACCTGAATTCGGTGCATATATACTACAGATAACAATGGGGAGGCCATCTAGCACACCACCTACAAACACATATCTGCCCTCTGGGTCAATTCTTTTTTCCACCAATTTAAAGGGCACCGAGTTCCTGAACCATACAGCCGCCCCCCTAGAAAACGCTGAGTAGGAGGTGGCAAACAATTGTCCTTTCCACTTCTTTTGAAGTTTTACACTCTCCGCACTGTTCAAATGTGTTTCCTGGAGGCAGGCCACCATCACCCTTCGTCTGTTGAGTTGTGCCAAGAGTCTGTGCCTCTTTTGTACGGACCCCATACCCGTCACATTCCAGGTGCACAGTTTGTAGTTAGTAAGGGTCCCCATCAGTGGCCGCGGAGGATATTGTCAATAAGCATTGTGCCAGGGAGGCCATGTGTGAGGTAAGTATAAAGTTGAATGCCCCTTGAACTTGCAACCCCTGAACATCAAGGTCCCCGAGTAAGAACACCCGAGGTCCAAACGTTACTGCCCAACGTGGGTGAAAGTTATACCAAAACATGTCTATTTGTTGGGGGGTGGAGACCCACTTACACTCGCTCAGGGCCTGTTGATGGAACCACAGCGTGCTCTAAGTTTGTGTGTGTCCCGAGCCCACCAACCCATCGTCTTTCATACATAAGTTTCATATGTTACCGACCATTGCTACGGTGGAGTCCTCAGAATTCTTCAGCCGCCTGCGCCGTGATCTTGGGGAACAGCTGTAGGCTGTCCGCGGAACCGGATACTTCCGGCTGTGTGCCTGATTTGCTGCCCATGTCGGAGTTATCCCTTGCATTGTTGGCAGCCACCGCTGCCGTCGTCAGTTGGACCACACCCGTCGATTTCCCAGAGCCGTCTATTCTCGACTTCCCAGTCGCCGCCGGTGCATTTGTATGGCTTCCTCCTGATCCGGTCCGTTGCCGCCCTTCAGTGCGCGAGGATCCTTCCCCAGCGTCTTCTTCAAACGGTTCTTGGGAGTTCGTGGGCGTCAGAGTCACCTCCATCCATTCCGCCGCTTCCTCGGGGGAGTCGAAGAAGTGTGATTTGTTCTAATACATGATCTTAAGTCGGGCAGGGAACAGCAAGGCATACTTTAAGTTCCTGTCTCGCAGTTTGCGTTTCACGCCCATGAACGTCGATCTGGCTCTTTGTACCGCTGGGGTGAAGTCTGGGTACACTGAGATAGTTTTGTTTTCATATCGTATCAGCGCTTTTTCTCTTGCCACTCTTAGGACCGCATCTCTATCCCTATGATTCAGGAGGCGTGCTATCAGTGGTCTTGGCGGTGCTCCTGGTTTGGGAGGCCTTGCCGGCATTCTGTGCGCCCTTTCAACACTGTACAATGGGGTCAGGTCTTGCGGTCCCATAATTGTCTTTAACCAGTCTTCGACAAATTGCGTTGGGTTCCTCCCCTCGCTCCGTTCCGGAATACCCAATATTTGCACGTTATTGCGGCGAGCCCACCCTTCTGCGTCATCCAGTTTGTCCCATATTTGTTTTATCTGCTTCTCCATATTCTCTAGCTTGGTTTAGTGGTCTGTTTGTTGAGGTATAAGGTCATCAAGTGCGAGTTTGTGCTCTGTTACCTTTTCGGCCAGTTTGTTATGGTCCGCTCGAAGTAGCAACAAACCAGTCGCCATATTGTCCATGCAGAGTTCCAGTGCTTCCCGGGAGGCCATTATTTCAGCTAGGATGAGGTCTAGCTTTGCGTCTTGCGTGCACTTTCCTGTTGGTGGTATAATTTCCACGTTGGAGGAGGCCAGTGGGTCCTCCGAACCAGTGGACTGGGTGTCAGCGTTCGCGCCCTGCTCTTGCATTTTGGTCCTGTGTTTCCCATTGGCTCTCGTTTACAGGGTGGCGGTGGTATGGTTCCAATTGTCCCTATCAATACATTGTCCTCCTTTCGTCAACACTCCACACCTGGCGCCACACCAAGCAGCGGGGCGGTGGCGCCTCCAGTGTAGATTCCTGTCCCCAGAAGTGACCCAGCTCCGTGCCAATGTTTGCGCACACTCGTTACTCCCGGATCAGCGGCGGGATCCAAGTGAATGGCAGCGTCGTGCCTAATACTCTAACGGGTCGTAAATACCGCCAGTGTAGTATCGTCACTGATGTTTCCCAGGGGGCCTCTTCCGTTGGTTAGGCGTTGGCGGTCATACAGTCCAGCCACCATGCACCGCTAGTAGTTCGGTATATCCCCGTGTCCCGAGGTCGTGCAGTAGCCAGATGGCCGGCGTCGGTTCAGTCCCATCCCAGCCACCGAAGCCCAATAGCCCCTATAATGGCAGGGGCGGCAATTCTGCATCGGTGGTGATCAACAAAATGGCGCCGGGCTCCACGCCCTAGTGAATGTGAGGAGCGTCTCACCGGTGCAGCGCCAGGACCCAGTGCCGAGGTGTTCGTGCGTTTGCCCTTCTTTTTGGATAGCCAGGCACCATGCGCCACGCACCCGTCGGCCACCCAACAGCGTCACCTCAGTTCAGGCCTTCTGGCGGTGGAAGCACCAGCGCCGCGTGTATACACCCCTGCTGGGTCACGGGTACCTGCTCGTGTGCGGGCGTAGGGTCATCCTCGCTTCCGCGGCCCTTTCTGCAAAACCGCTTCCAGGCAGCGCTTGTTGCCGCCGACACCTGCGCAGCGTGGTTTCCGCCGTCCTACTTCGGCCCGGCCCGGCTGGAAATCGAGGCCGCAGCTTCACTTTGTGCATCCAGGCCTCACCGGCGCCGATCGTCTCCACCACACACAGATCTTCTTTGGGACCTGCAGCTGGTCCGTGTCGGTCGGCTACCTCCACCTCGTTGTTGGCGTGCCGCGATGGGTCGGTAAGGGACCCGGGATCACAGGATATTCAGCAAGTATTGCGGGCATGGGACGGAGCTAACGCACTACACGTCGCCATGCTCAGCTCGTGGCCACGCTCCCCCTCTTAACAGTAGCTTTAGGCATAGATTACGGGCGAACATAATTACATTGGCATAGGCTGGAAAACAACCCAGGACCTCTTGGGAAATCCTAACACTTCCCTTTCAGCAGTGCGGAATGGGCGCACCAAACATGAATCTTTTTTATAGCTGTGCACAGGCGCAATCTGGATTTCACTAGGTATACCCTACGCAGGTTATGGTGCACAGAGCACCTGAACATGACCAAACTGTGCACAACTGCTGAGTACAGTTCTCTACAGGTCATTATCTAGACCAAGGTTGCACTGTGTGGGACTGGCATGAGCTGCGCTTGAGGGCGCAGCTAGAGGTGCTGTATGCCCCACTCAATACCGCTAATCAGGTATCCTGTTTTACCGTTCTCTGGAGACGCTGGGTCCTGTGCCAGATTGAGGATACTCCAGCGTAACACAATAAAGATGCGTTCCCAGAGGGACTCTTTATAGGCCCTGGAGAGAGAAAAGATTTGTGTATTAGACAGAATGGCCTACTACCAGGTCCAGGCCGCAAAACGCACCAACTTTGTTTTCTTCCCAGCTGCACCGCACAAGTTTCAGGTGCTGGAAAGCTTTTTGATTATACCTTCTCCCCACAAATTGATCACATGGCTATACTCTGAAATGCAGCGCACAGAAACAGTATGCACCCCTAAAGCGCATCAGGATTGGGAGACCCAGATGGGCATATCTGTTTCAGAAGAACATTGGGTATTCTGTAGGCATGGGCGTAAAATCCGTTCCGCTCGCGGATTTTGCGGATTTTCGGTAAATCCGCAATCCGCGAGATTCGCGGATTTCCCGCAAAATCCGCAAATCCGCGCGCTGCGGATTTTTTGCTTGTGTTCGCACTGCTCGCGGCCCGCGGCGCGGGCAGCAACAATCTCGCACTCGCGAAATTCCAAAAAATAATAAAAATGGCGGAGGAGTGAAGGAAGGAAGTGGCCCAGTCTCCAACTTCCTGTTCCTGTCCAGCAAGTTCCTCCCATTGGGGAGGGGTGAAGGAAGTGCCCCAGTCTCCAACTTCCTGTTCCTGTTTCCTTTCCTGGCCATTTTGGATTCGATCTTGACTGGGAAGGATTACTTTTTGTGGATGCTGCTGGATATTTGGATTTGAGGCCTTTTGGATTCAAAATTTGATTTCACAAGTAAGTTGATAAGTTGATGTTGTTTTTGGTGATTTTTGTGTGTGTTAATCGACTTTTGGGGTGGTGTTGGGGGCTGGCTATGTTGGTGGTGGGCCATTTGTAATAACTTTTGGATTCGAAATTTGATTTCGCAAATAAGTTGATAAGTTGATTTTCTTTGTGGTGATTTTTGTGTGTGTTTTCCGACTTTTGGGGTGGTTTTGGTGATTTAGCGGGTATTTTGCTGCGTTCGCGTCGTGAAGCAACAATCTCGCACTCGCTAAATTGCAAAAAGTGCAATTCTGCACCAGAAAACCACCAGCAGGCAGCATAAACCTTCTGAAACTTGATGGATGGCATTGGATTGTGGTGATTTGTGTTGTCTTTTTTGACTTTTTGGTGTAGGGGTTGGGGGCTGGCTATGTTGGGTGGGGCCATTTTGAAGCATGGTCCTCCTGGCCATGTGGATGGGGGTCAAGCGGCCATTTTGAAGGCAGGCAGTGAGCTTTGTGCCATAGGCCTGCACCCATTTTTCCTTGCTTTCACCCCTTGTGCCCAGGTTGAGTCAGTGGTACATGAAACTAACTACATGCCTCTCTGTGGGCTCTCTTGGATCAATGTTGAATTCCTGTTTCCCAAAAATGTAGCAATTCTTATTTTTGATATTTCCATATTGTGGTGTGCACGTGTGTATTCGAAATTTGATTTCACAAGTAAGTTGATAAGTTGATTTTCTTTGTGGTGATTTTTGTGTGTGTTTTCTGACTTTTGCGGTTGTTTTGGTGATTTAGCGGGTGTTTTGCCGCGTTCGCGTCGTGAAGCAACAATCTCGCACTCGCTAAATTGCAAAAAGTGCAATTCTGCACCAGAAAACCACCAGCAGGCAGCATAAACCTTCTGAAACTTGATGGATGGCATTGGAATGTGGTGATTTGTGTTGTCTTTTTTGACTTTTTGGAGTAGGGGTTGGGGGCTGGCTATGTTGGGTGGGGCCATTTTGAGGCATGGTCCTCCTGGCCATGTGGATGGGGGTCAAGCGGCCATTTTGAAGGCAGGCAGTGAGCTTTGTGCCATAGGCCTGCACCCATTTTTCCTTGCTTTCACCCCTTGTGCCCAGGTTGAGTCAGTGGTACATGAAACTAACTACATGCCTCTCTGTGGGCTCTCTTGGATCAATGTTGAATTCCTGTTTCCCAAAAATGTAGCAATTCCTATTTTTGATATTTCCATATTGTGGTGTGCACGTGTGTATTCGAAATTTGATTTCACAAGTAAGTTGATAAGTTGATTTTCTTTGTGGTGATTTTTGTGTGTGTTTTCCGACTTTTGCGGTTGTTTTGGTGATTTAGCGGGTGTTTTGCCGCGTTCGCGTCGTGAAGCAACAATCTCGCACTCGCTAAATTGCAAAAAGTGCAATTCTGCACCAGAAAACCACCAGCAGGCAGCATAAACCTTCTGAAACTTGATGGATGGCATTGGAATGTGGTGATTTGTGTTGTCTTTTTTGACTTTTTGGAGTAGGGGTTGGGGGCTGGCTATGTTGGGTGGGGCCATTTTGAGGCATGGTCCTCCTGGCCATGTGGATGGGGGTCAAGCGGCCATTTTGAAGGCAGGCAGTGAGCTTTGTGCCATAGGCCTGCACCCATTTTTCCTTGCTTTCACCCCTTGTGCCCAGGTTGAGTCAGTGGTACATGAAACTAACTACATGCCTCTCTGTGGGCTCTCTTGGATCAATGTTGAATTCCTGTTTCCCAAAAATGTAGCAATTCTTATTTTTGATATTTCCATATTGTGGTGTGCACGTGTGTATTCGAAATTTGATTTCACAAGAAAGTTGATAAGTTGATTTTCTTTGTGGTGATTTTTGTGTGTGTTTTCCGACTTTTGCGGTTGTTTTGGTGATTTAGCGGGTGTTTTGCCGCGTTCGCGTCGTGAAGCAACAATCTCGCACTCGCTAAATTGCAAAAAGTGCAATTCTGCACCAGAAAACCACCAGCAGGCAGCATAAACCTTCTGAAACTTGATGGATGGCATTGGAATGTGGTGATTTGTGTTGTCTTTTTTGACTTTTTGGAGTAGGGGTTGGGGGCTGGCTATGTTGGGTGGGGCCATTTTGAGGCATGGTCCTCCTGGGCATGTGGATGGGGGTCAAGCGGACATTTTGAAGGCAGGCAGTGAGCTTTGTGCCATAGGCCTGCACCCATTTTTCCTTGCTTTCACCCCTTGTGCCCAGGTTGAGTCAGTGGTACATGAAACTACATGCCTCTCTGTGGGCTCTCTTGGTTCAATGTTGAATTCCTGTTTCCCAAAAATGTAGCAATTCTTATTTTTGATATTTCCATATTGTGGTGTGCACGTGTGTATTCGAAATTTGATTTCACAAGTAAGTTGATAAGTTGATTTTCTTTGTGGTGATTTTTGTGTGTGTTTTCCGACTTTTGCGGTTGTTTTGGTGATTTAGCGGGTGTTTTGCCGCGTTCGCGTCGTGAAGCAACAATCTCGCACTCGCTAAATTGCAAAAAGTGCAATTCTGCACCAGAAAACCACCAGCAGGCAGCATAAACCTTCTGAAACTTGATGGATGGCATTGGAATGTGGTGATTTGTGTTGTCTTTTTTGACTTTTTGGAGTAGGGGTTGGGGGCTGGCTATGTTGGGTGGGGCCATTTTGAGGCATGGTCCTCCTGGCCATGTGGATGGGGGTCAAGCGGACATTTTGAAGGCAGGCAGTGAGCTTTGTGCCATAGGCCTGCACCCATTTTTCCTTGCTTTCACCCCTTGTGCCCAGGTTGAGTCAGTGGTACATGAAACTAACTACATGCCTCTCTGTGGGCTCTCTTGGATCAATGTTGAATTCCTGTTTCCCAAAAATGTAGCAATTCTTATTTTTGATATTTCCATATTGTGGTGTGCACGTGTGTATTCATAAATGCCTACTTGCAAACTATTAATTGAAGCGCCACATATGCAACATATATTTAACTGATGTTCCTCTGTCTTCGTTTGCTTTTAGGTGCACAAAGTCAAGAACTCCGCATCATCGTTGAGCATCAGTGCCAGGAAGAAGTCCTGCTGCGGCCTGCTGTTCCGACATCTGAAGAAGAATCAGAAGATGGGTCCGAAAAGAGGTGCCCGTAGCTCCTCTTGCAAGAAAGATGTCTCTACTAAGGAGAAGAAGAAGCAAGTGGCACCACTTACCAAGGAGTCTGCTGCCTCGACCACTAAATTTATGTGGAAAAAAGAACCAAAGTCCACCATGAGTGCTGCACAGGTAGCCTGTTTATTGGTTCAATCACCAACGACCAGTGATGTTGGCTCAAGTACTATTCAACAACCAAAGCCGCAACAACAACTGCATGAGCTAACAGTACAAGCACAAGTACATGCGCAAGGAGCTGTCCGAGAAGGAGCTGGCCGAGAAGGAGCTGGCCGAGAAGGAGCTGGCCGAGAAGGAGCTGGCCGAGAAGGAGCTGGCCGAGAAGGGGAAGGCCGAGAAGGGGAAGGCCGAGAAGGGGAAGGCCGAGAAGGGGAAGGCCGAGAAGGGGAAGGCCGAGAAGGAGAAGGCCGAGAAGGAGAAGGCCGAGAAGGAGAAGGCCGAGAAGGAGAAGGCCGAGAAGGAGAAGGCCGAGAAGGCGAGGTCCATGGAGAGTTGCAAGTAGAGGTCAGTGAAGAGGGCCATGTAGCGGCGCATGGAGCGGTGCAAGTGGCCACAATGGTTGTTCTTCCCGAAGTCGGGGCACAGGAGGAAATTGACTTTGGAGCCGGGGTATCAAGTCAGGAAGACGAAGCCACTCCTCCTGATGATTCATTTTCTCCCAGCTCCCCAGCAAGGAAAAGATCAAGGAGGGTGTGTAGAAGTTCCTCTTCAAGCCCCGCTCCCTCAGATGATCTGCATCAAGATTGGCAACCATCTCCGACGTCTGAGAGGGAGGCACACCATGAGCTGAGAAAGGTATCAAATGTTAAAAGGAAGGGCCCCGGAAAGCTCATACTTATGGATCCGAACGTCGGACTTGATGAAGTGGTGCATTCTGATGTTGATGAACAGGATGACAGCAATGACCTAGTCATCACACACGTCATTCCAGCCACACCGGCCATGCAGCAGACAGACATTTATACCCTATCCCGACGTCATGCTGAGCGTGACCCTGGCGATGTTGCACTGGTAGCACCACCAACGCAGTCATGTAGTACAAGTTCACCAAAACCTACAGCTCCCATATTTTCTCCCCAGAGGGGAACTCCATCCAGCTCGACTCCCTCAAGTAGGGTTGCTGCAATAATTGCACAACCCAGTAGAGGTCTGCAAGGCTCATCCACCACTGCTTCATCTGGCATTGGCAGTATCATCACCTCGTGCGGCAAAACCAGAAGTTTCCAGTCCCCAGTTTGGAACTATTTTAGTGTCCATGCAAAGCATGATAACCTAGCCATTTGTTCCATTTGCACGATTACAGTTAGCCGCGGTAAGATTGGTACCAACTATGGTACCGGAGGCCAGCTAGGTCATCTTGAAAGAAGGCACTCTGTAGAATGGTTTGCGCACCTAGCAAACATCAAGGCAAAGGAATCCCAAAGGGCAAGTGGCCAAAATAAACCCGTACTAGGTGTTTCATCTGAAGATGACGGGGAGGTAGAAGAAGCGTCAGACATTTATCCGGGCGCACCCAGTACCCCTGGCAGCACCACACCCTCCGGAACACATAGGAGGCACACTGAGAGTCTGGGAGACACACCAATGCGGAAAATGTCAACACTGAGCAGAAGTGGGTCGAAGAAGGCATCAGCATCATCCATTAAACTTGTCCAGCGCAGCATTACAGACATGTTCTCCTCAGATGCGCCATTTCAACGCAACCACCCAATTGTGCGCCTGTATAACACTAAGCTGGCTAAAATGCTAGCGGTGGACCTTCTCCCTTTTTCGTTTGTCGAAGGTGTGGGTTTTCTTGAACTCGTGGCAACACTGGCCCCTAAATGGAAGGTTCCTAGCCGGTTCTATTTTGCCAGGGTTGCTGTTCCAGCACTACATAAAGAGGTGCTTGAGTTGGTTGGGGCAGCTTTGCAGAAGAGTGCTGTTCACACTATACACCTGACAACAGACATGTGGACCAGTTGCCAAGCCCTTGATTACATGTGCATCACTGCACACTGGGTCTCTTTTTCAGGGGTTGCTAAACGGATAAATGCAGGTGGTGACTTAGTCGACATTTTTAAGGGTGCTCGTAAACATGCAACATTAGCCATGTTTGGCATGGAGAAAACTCATACTGCAGACAACATTTTGCATGACTTTAACAAAAAGGTCTTGCAATGGCTGCCCAAAAGAAATTGCAAGGTTGGTTATGTTTCTACTGATAATGGCAGCAATGTAGTTAAGGCCATGGCAGACGGTGACTATTTCAGAGTGCCGTGTTTGGCGCACTGTATGAACCTTGTCGTGCAAAAGTTCTTGAAAAAAGAACCTGCAGTCGACAAAATACTGACCATCTGCAGAAGAATATGCACACATTTCAACCATTCTTTTAAGGCCCGGAAGGAGCTGAGGCGCCAGCAAAATGTATGTAGAATGCCAGTGAAAGCACTTATCCAGGAGGTGGCAACACGTTGGAACTCAACCTTCTACATGCTTGAGCGTCTGCATGAGCTGTTTCCAGTAGTTAATGAGTATTTCTACAACCTGGGTGGTGATCCGACAGAAATGATGCTAGCGGTGGAGCAATGGCAGCTAGTTAAAAGCCTGACAGACATGCTTCGTCCTTTTGAGGTCTTCACGCGTGAAGTCAGCAGGGAGGACTGTTCTTTGAGCAAAGCTATCCCATTGTTGCTGAAGCTCGAGCACCAAGTCAAGGTGGTGTCTTCAGAATTAAAGGATGCGGGAAAGAATGAAGCATATGAGTTGGCGCAGAGATTATTACAACGCCTAGTTAGCAATAAACGGCTTGTAAATATCAAGAAACAACAGCACTACATTTGTGCTACTATTCTGGATCCACGTTACAGAAAGCCATTGTTAGGAAAAGTATTAATTCCTTTTGAAACTTCAGATGTTACAGAGTACAAAGGTTGGCTAGCTCGGTCAGCCATTCGTTTTGAAAGAGAGAGGAAGGAAACTGTAGGAGAAGACAGTACTAGTGAATCAGCAGGCCAACAGGCGTCGGATAAAAGCACTTCTGTGCCTGTGGCAGAAGTGAGTGTCTTTTCCTCTGAGCCGTTAACCACACCAGCAACCGTATCATCTGCACCAGGCACAGGCGATATGTCTGAAGAGGATTGGCTAAGTCAGCTAGGGTTTGCTTGTCCCAGAAAGGACACAGAAGTGCAAAGTACAGGAATGCGGGAGAACATTGTTTCAATGGTGCAGGCCTACCTGGATGACTCAACAGCGGTCAATATTACTGAGGACCCATTGGCGTATTGGCATGGGAAAAGAAACATATGGCGAGAGCTCACCAACCTGGCTATCAATTACTTGTCTTGCCCACTCGCAAGCGTGTCTTCAGAACGTGTTTTTAGTTCTGCTGGTGGCATTGTGACTTCCAAAAGGTCCCGCCTCTTGCCCGCAAATGTGGAGCGGCTCACCTTGATAAAGATGAACCAGCACTTCATACCACCAGATTACAAAGTACGAGAATGCACGCAGGAAGAAGAGGACACCGACCTACCTGAGGAAAGTTCTCCTCAGTTACCACAAGTACTACCGACTGAATTTGCAGAGTATGAGGACGAGTTCATTTTCCCTGACACCGAGTTCTGAAAATGAGTCAATGATTCATTAACTTTATTTTTAGTTCGACTCCTTATTCACTTTTATTCCTGTGTGTCTGTCTTTCTTTGTTTACCAAGTGCTTGATCCCATTCACAACAAAACTGTAATCACCCAATCAAAGAACAAGCCCATCAGCAGAACTGTCTTGCCGCAGCATTCATCAGGTTCACAAGTTAATTGCCAAGAACTCAGTCCTGGTCGTCTATCCTCCTCCTCCAGACTCATTCTATCCATTTCCCGTAATGCTGATGCCTGGATTCCGCACAATGAAGAAACTTACGTTGACGAGTTGCTGCAGAACGCTTTAGGACACTGTGAATTCCAGGTGGAGACAACCCTCAACAAACACAAATTACAGGTAAGATAAGCGTTTGGATGGGAGGTAGCATAATGGAGTATTAGGAGGAGAGGCGAGAGAGTGACAGTGGTACTACTAGTAAACTCCTAGGACTCTTGATTATGGGAACTCTGTGACAGGCATTTAACTTTGGAAAAACATTTGGCCAACTACAGGTTGCTTTTGCTTTGCAGAAAATCCACGCCGGGAAACTCCAGTTGGGGCCCTGCTGCAGAACGCTTTAGGACACTGAGAATTCCAGGTGGAGACAACCCTCAACAAACACAAATTACAGGTAAGATAAGCGTTTGGATGGGAGGTAGCATAATGGAGTATTAGGAGGAGAGGCGAGAGAGTGACAGTGGTACTACTAGTAAACTCCTAGGACTCTTGATTATGGGAACTCTGTGACAGGCATTTAACTTTGGAAAAACATTTGGCCAACTACAGGTTGCTTTTGCTTTGCAGAAAATCCACGCCGGGAAACTCCAGTTGGGGCCCTGCTGCAGAACGCTTTAGGACACTGAGAATTCCAGGTGGAGACAACCCTCAACAAACACAAATTACAGGTAAGATAAGCGTTTGGATGGGAGGTAGCATAATGGAGTATTAGGAGAAGAGGCGAGAGAGTGACAGTGGTACTACTAGTAAACTCCTAGGACTCTTGATTATGGGAACTCTGTGACAGGCATTTAACTTTGGAAAAACATTTGGCCAACTACAGGTGAATCAACACGATGACAGTGTTCCGTAAAACAAACTTACTGCAAAACCACCACCCACCAGGCTCAAAAGTAGTAAAAAACAGCTATGCTCAGATAAAGTTTGAAAAAGTATATTTTTATATCCCTAACAAAATGAACTCCCGCAAGACCCTCCCTAACCCCAACAAATAAATAGTCCATCAAAAGTCCCCAAAAACCCCAACTCCCAATTCCCACCCCCCAAAAGTCTCTAAAAAAGGGGCAAGGGACACTCTACGGATGCAGGTTGTTGAATTTGGCCTCCAGGGCATCAAACTTCTCCTGGATGATGGCTTGATCTAAACGGAGGCCCTCCACCAGATTGTGATACTCCTTCCATCTCTGGACCTCCGCCTCTAGGTTGGACACTCTGCGGAGTGCAAGGCGCAAGCGAGCCTTTACAGTACTGTGAGGAGGTGCAGCCTTTGCTGCTCGGCGGTGGCGTCTTCCAGCACGGCTCCGGTTGGCTGGAGCACTGCGCTTACCGGCAGAACGTGGGGTCACGGAGGAGGATGCAGAAGATGTTACACTGGAGTGCGTGTCGTCCCCCTCCATTTCCACCAGCCGGCGATATTGCGCAACAGTGGCATCCAGCCTCCGTTGCCGGGCAAGTACAGCCCGCATACTCCTGCTCGGTTTCCATGTTTTGGTATTACCAACTATAAGAAGAAAGAAAAACATAATCTGTAACGAATGCTCTTTAAAAATATGATTAACACAAAATGATTCAGCAGGAAGTTGTGTCACAGTACAACTAGCAACTAGCCAGCGCAGTACAAAACTATTGAGGCCAGTATCATGGGCGTCCGCATGGAGGGGCAAGGGGGGGGGCGCTTGAATCACCATTTCCCTTCCCACAACTCACTTGTATCCTTGGTTTGGTGCTCTTTCATATGAAAGAGATCTGGCAGAAGTGAGTGACTTTTCCTCTGAGCCGTTAACCACACCAGCAACCGTATCATCTGCACCAGGCCCAGGCGATATGTCTCTATCTCTCTCTCTGTCTCCCTCTGTCTCCCTCTACCTCGCTGTCTCTCTCTCTGTCTCCCTCCCTCACCCTCCCTCTGGCTCCCTCCCTCTCTCTCTCCTTCTGTCTTCCTCTCTCTCTGCCTCTATCTGTCTGTCGGTCCCAGGCTGCTGTAATTACCATATTGTAATTTGTCACTGGTCCAGCACTGGATACAAATCATATGCTATCTAAGAGTCAGATAGTACCATGATCCAGCTTACCTGTACTCCACACCACCGCTGCCTGCTTCCTCACAGTCTGATTGTCCACTTGCGCCGCATCCTCCCCAGAGTCGCCCTCAGACTCCGAGTCGATGACGATCACGTCCGAGCTGGCCCCGCCACCAGCTGTTCCACCTAAAAAATATATTTAAGACTGTTAGATTACACCAATCACTAGTATTTGGTCTAGGAATGAAGAAGTTTGATAACAGAAAAAATAATTGACTGTCTACTCTAGTCTAAAGTAAAAATGTCCCTCCTTCCAGGGAAGGCTGTTGTCTTGCTGCACTTTTTTGTCACAATTGATGAATGCTTGCTTAATTTTAACACACATCTTTTTTCTCTGAACAGACAGACGCTGGACTTCTACGGACAAGAGCAACCAACTAAACCAGGTGAAAGCTCGGCTCGACCACAAGACATGTGTTCCATTACTCATCAACTCAGCACCAAGCACTTTTCCTTTTCCAGCTAACTTTATTTTAATATATGTGTTCACTTTTACTTTTTTTAATAAAGCTTTTAAACTTGAATAGACTCTGTGGTTTTTGGTCCTCCAAGCTAGAGTGACTGAGAGAAAGGTTTTGTAATTTTTGCAAGGAGGAGTCCGTGCCGCTGACACTACCGAGTTTATACTATAGTATACAGTGTGCCAAACACGCCACTCTGAAATATTATTACTCTGGTCTTTGGTGTCCATAGTAAGGTTTGTGGAGAATTGTCCCTGCAACAGTAGTATTATTGATTTAGCTCCTATCCAAACACTGTTTCGAAAATTTAAATTAGGAACGCTTGGACAACAATAGGTCCTCTATATTTAAATGAAAACTTACTGGGGCCAGCAAAGGAGCACTCGCCGCCCTGGCCTGCATCATCCTCCTCCTTTGGAGCCACTGCATCCGCTGTTTCTGTCCGCTTGCCCCTGGGCGGACCTGACGTACAACATGAAAGAAAGAACAGAAAAAAATGATGATTGCTGCTTGTCGATGTCCTTGTCAACCAAATCAAACATTTAGAAAGAACAAGAACCAACTATTTTAGCCAAAAAGAGGGCTACAAAGGAAGGACTGCACCTGAGCCTCTACTCAGTCATTTAGGACAATGATGCGTCACTGAAACCCTGCGCCTGCATGAAGCAGGCTTACGGCTTGACGCAGCATTGCTGGAGCTGCGCCATCGTTGCAACGCAACTCCATCAATGAGCCGCCTTTACGGCACCGATGCGTAACGCTTCGGTGACGTTTTGGCACCATGGCGTGCCGCATTGAAAATACGGCGCACCATGGGTGGTGCTGGCGTGCCTCACACTTTGCAGGGATGCACAGGTAATGCACTTAGGGGCATACTTACGAGTTCTGGGCTGCACACCTCCAGAGGTGCACCAGAACATAATGCGTAACTCAAAACTAACCTTGCGTCACGGCAGATGCGCCGCAATTACAATGCGGCAAACCCTGGCGCAAGGGTAGGCAGATGCGTGATGCATCTCGTGACGAAAGAGGGGCGCATCTCTAGAGTCGCGTCGCAGGCGCGATGCAACTATAGCAATGCTCAGGGATGCCCAATACTCAACATACCGCATCAGTCCTTTAGCAAGCAGGCATAAAGAATTGACGTAGCAGCGTCGCAGAAGTGCCTGCGTTAAATCTTGTAGATTTCACGCAGGCACTTTTGCGAGGCGCACATCTGCCTGACCGCCACCCCCCCCCCCCCCCCCCCCCTGCGTGGCAACGCACCCATTGTGGCGCAGGCCCAGGTCTTAACGTGGCGCATCTCCTTAGAAGCATCACGTTGTACATGACTCGCTGGGATGCGCCACGTTTACGTCGCTGTGCGTCAGGTAAGGCAGCGTAAACGTGGCACAAGGGGCTTGTAAATCTGCCCCTTTGTGTCTAGCATTACGCAGTTCTGTAAAGTACACTCATACATTACTCAGCCCAATTAAATGAACACAAAATAGAAAACAAATAAGCAGTGGCACCGCCACAGAGAAAGAGAGCAGTGCACCTGAAATGCACAGAAGATTTTGAAATATTAATTTAGCTCTCCTATCAATGTAATCAGCAGCATTATTGCTCTTTGTAAAAAAATTAAAGCAAACATTTGCAATATTAACACACAGAGCAGGAGAAAAAACTGAGTAGTGAGTGATGAAAAAATTGCTACTACTACTCACCAAGCCCGGGGACCTCCACTCCCAGCAGATCGAGCAGGTCGTGCTCCCGCTCCAGAATATCGGTCCAGCGGTGGGTCACCTGATTATAGGTGCGCTGGACCCCCGTGATCTTAAAAAGGGCCCGGCACACCTGCCCCCACCGCTTCCAACGCTCCTGGCTGTTGGTATAACCGGCAGCAATCCTGCCGCCTGCTGCGATGGTCCTCGGGAGACGGCGCTGCACAAAATAAACGAGTGTGCCCACCTCCTCAGGGCTGAAGATCTCCCTGGGCACCACCATTTCCGCCCTCAAGCGGCCACACGGGAGCCGGGCACGGGCTGCGGTGCCCGGCTTGGGCAGCTTGACAGCTGTCTTCACCATGTTCTGGGCAGGTAAGGAGATAAAATGAAAAAGAATAGGAGTAGAGAAGAAGGAAATAAAAGTTTAAAAAGTACTTGAAAAGTAAACAAAAGTAGCCTAAAACACAAAAATATAGACCTAAAAAACAAGAGGGATAGAAAAAAAGTTTAATAGATCAAAAACAAAATAAAATAAGCAAAGGATGGCAGAGATATACAGAGGATAGAAACACCATGCCCAGACACATAGGAATGAATGAAAAACAAGATGGCGGCCGATCACGTGAGCGTAAGTAGGTTCTCACGCGATTTCTCTCGCGAACTCGTGCGAACTTGTATTCGCAAGGCGCTCATCGCGCGAGACTACACATAGCGGGCGGAAACGGAAAAACGTCACGCAAACAAAATGGCGGCGCCCAGAAACCTTGGGGTAACTCGCACGAGTTCGCGGCTTACACGATCGATTTCGCACGACGCCGCGCCTCGCGAATAGTGCGAAATTACCGAAAAACGAGTTTTGCAAAAGGAAAAGCTATGAGCAGGTGCAAAAGTTCAACCTCATCATTTGTAACCATTCCCTGTAGTGCTTCCTGAAGGGGCCATCCAGAATTCGGTTAGGTTCCTGTTAAAAAAAAATTACATTGCAACAAACAGGAAAAGGAAAGGAAAGGGAGCAGACAAGCAGGTGCCAGCCTTCATTAATGTCAGTTGGGGCAGGGCAGGTGTTGTTGTAATTTAATTATGCAAAACTTAAGGCACTTAGCAGGTGTGCTTTGCTTTGCCACAATAATGTACACTCACTGGTCAACCAGAGGGTGCTGTGATGACACCGAGGGTGGCATGGGTGTGACAGCCAGAGGGTGGCATGGGTAAACCAGAGTGCCAGTGTTGACAGAGGATGGCAGTGCTTTGTTTGCCCCAATAATGTACACTGGTGAACCAGAGGGTGCTGTGATGATACAGAGGGTGACATGGGTGAGCCCGAGGGTGGCATGGGTGAACAAAGAGAGTGCCAGTGGTGACAGAGGGTGGCAGTGATGAAGAAAGGCTTGCAAACAGGCTGGGCACGTAGAAACAACAAGTTCGCAAAACTGGCGACCGGACAAGTAAGTTCGCAATTTGCGAAATTGCACAAAACCCTCGCGAACTTGCAGAAACCCGTGCGAACACCCCAAAAAATAAAATCCGCAAAATCCGCGAGGATTCGCGGATTTTGCGGATTTTCGCAATCCGCAAATCCGCAAATTCGCGGATTGCGAATCCGCAAAATCCGCCCATGCCTAGTATTCTGATGTGTGCAGGCTAGAGAATTGTCCCCAAATATAGGCTACGTTTGATACATTTTAAAATCCTACACAAGGTAGGCCTGATTGATGATGCACAATATGTGAGGTGCCTGGTCCCTAGTGTGACTTTCCTGCACCTGTCTTGGGACTGTCTTGACATCACTACTGGGGAAATATATTTGATGTCATTGATGTAATGGTAGATCTACACATAGAACGCTCCCCCTTGATTACACTGCTGGGAAATGTTGTAACGTGCCCGTAGGAAATGGGAAATTAATTTCCATTCTTATGCTGCTTGCTAAACGAGATAATAAGATGTGCTGGGGTTGCCGCCAGGTTCCTCGTGTGGAAGACTGGCCCCGAGACGCACCTTTTGATCACAGACAGCTGTCTGTCTACCGGGACCTAATGCCTGTCCAAGCATGTGATAGTGATATCTGGGAAACTCTACAGACTTAGCTGCGGCAGAGTTCGAAAGTTGAAAATGGATCTCACTCCCTTACCCCTTTAGCTGCGGAACACATCTGGGGAAAATGGACCAGACTGATGGGCTGTTAGACATGAAATGACGGCGTGGTACAGCATGAGGAGGTCAGCCCCCTTCCTCCCCTTTTCCTTTCCCACTTTGGTTTTTGTTTCTTTCTATTTGAAGTTCTCTATGGTATAACCCGGAATTAAGCATACAACTGTATGACTTGACAGTGATGGGCTCCAGCACTAGAAGATGTTATGCACGGGCTGTATGGAGCTTTTGCTCCTCTCATAATGTGAAAATGAGAGTGCTCTGCTGTAATTTCCTGCTTGTACCCACAGATGTACTCAATAAGCTAAAATATATCAAAATAAAATGGAAAAAAGTTATTAGCGTCACAAAAAATGCATTTCATATGGAAACTCTGACCTAATTATAACAATCTAGTGGCAACCCTCATTTGGCAATATATACAAATATATTCAGCCCCTAAGTTTAATGTATATTAATGTTTGTCTTAGGCCCTATTATATATGTTTAAAAACACATGTATTTAACCTTTTTTGTATGTAAAAAAGCAAGCCTGTTGATAGTGACAACATCATTTTTTTTACATTTTCTTACAAAAGTGGAGCAAGCATTTACCTATATAATTTGGGATGCTTTTATAAGGTCACTGTGTTCTGTGCTTTCACCTTCATCACTGGAAAGACTTCTTTAAGAAATGCACCTGCTTTATGGATGATGTTGGTGACAGTAAAACACACAATAGGATGCTGTTTCTCTTCCTCCTCCTTCTGGATTTAAACTATCTGAAGAAAAGATGTATTATATGACATCATCTTTGCCTGAGGTTCTTCAGAAATAAAACAATAATTTCAGTTGATGTTATTCTCTTTCTTCTTCCCCCCTCTGTTTCTTCAGTAAATGTTTCATCTACTTCATTAGTGTCATCTTGGCACTCTCCCGAGTATGAGTTGAAGGAAATTGAAGTTCTCGAATCTGCTTCTAAAGGTTAATTCATTCAGAAGTCAGAATCTGCTAACTTTTTTTAAGCATTTGGTAGAAAATTTGCAGAAACCTTTTTAGGATGAATTGCCAGCAGCTACAGTTTCATCCACTGCGTTTAGCTGTTTTAAAGAGATCACGGTTCTGCTTCAAAAAGAAAGGGAGAATGCAGGGAAAGGGGATCTTCCTAAAGCTTTGACAAGTTTATATCCTCTTGCTAAAAGTTAAGATTGATGCAATGATGGCTGACCCGGCTGGGCAGTCAACTGCTATTTCTGAGGACGTGTCAGTGACAGGGCTAGTAGACTGCCAGGTGAAGGCATCATTGTAAAATTGTTCTCTGGACTGAACCTGGATGTGAGTACCATAATCTGAATCGATTATCCATCACAGTCACTTGTTAAAGACTTTTAAGCACGACTGCAGCCATTCAGGAGGGCGTTGGGCGTTCAGAACTTTTTGGAAGTGAAGAAATGCATGCAAGATTTATGTCACATGTTACTAGTGACCATTTAAAAGATTCAGCTTTATCTAGAGTTTCCAATATTGCTGCTCAATGCAATATTTATCCCAAAGATTGGCAGGGGAAGGGTGCTCAGAAACCCAGCCTACTACATATTACTGGAAATAAGATGTTTGATGATCACCTTTTAGATCTGCTTCAAAGAGCTTTTACAATGAGAAACATGCTCAATTATTTAATGCTGAAATGTAATGCTCAAATCAAGCCAGATACTCCACACAGGTAATTTATGAAGGAGTGACAGAGAGATTTTCAATTTCAAACAGGAATGAATAAAGTAACCATTCCTTTCTATTCAGGAACCAGGATACTAGATTTCCTCCTCCTCTTCTAAAGCCAAAGAAAACAAGGTCATCTTATTTATTGTTTCATCAGCTAAGGAAAGAAGAATATATCAGATGCATGGGTACTGAAAATAATAAGTCAGGGATTTTCTTTGGAATTGATTGGAATTCCGCTAGATTCAGGCCTATTTGCAGAGCCAATCACACATATGTGATTAACTCAAGAGGATGTAGGTCTCCTATCAAAGAAAGCAATTTGTGATTGGCCAAAATTCCCGGAAGAACTTGGCTTTTATTTCAGTGTTTTTCTGTTTAAAAGTCATCAGGAAGACTCGGGCTTATGAATCTAAAGAAATTGAACCGATTCCTAAGGAAATCTCAATTTAAAATCTGAATTCAAAATTGAAGCACAGGGATACTTACCTTCATACTACGATTTTTCCATCTGATCATACATTTTTATGGTTCTGTGTAGAAGGTCATCATTGGCAATTTCAAGTACTCCCCTTCAGCTTAGTATCTTTTTCAAGGGTGTTCACAAAATTCTGGCTCCACGTGGGGTTCTCCTGGGAGGCAGGGAATGTTGGTGTATCTTTTTCTGAACGAATGGATTGTTCACTGATCGTCATAGGTCATCATTCTGGAGCATACAAAGTTGGTTTGCCGGGTGCTTATGAAGCTTGACTTCTCCTGGGGATGGTGACCCTATTCCATTTAAGATTAAACATTTTTGCTGTGCAGTCTGGGAAAAGAGACAATGGTTTCAGTAAGGGAATGGCTCTGTGTCCAACATGACATGGTAAGTACAGGGTATATAGGAATGTTCTACAAAATGTATTTTTGCTATTTTTTGTCTCTCTCTTAACAAGCATCATGTAGTGTCACGGTATCTTGGACTTTCACTTGGGTCCTCTAAGTCATATGGCTGAGATACCCGCCACCCCCTCTCAACACAATCCCCAAAAGGAAGGGAAACCGGAAACAGTTCTTGAAGTTTTTGGATGTGGGGAGGGAGTGACCCTCCCCCGGCCGTATTTATTAAAACAAAAAATTAAAACATTAAACGTTTCATTTTTTATGTACAATTTCATTATCACATTGCGATGTTTGGCTCACCTTAACATATTCTCTAATACAGAGTTTCTCCTAGCCGAACTAGCATCCAACAAAACATTCTCTAGAAAAACTGAAATTGTACATCCTAACGTTTAAGGGCCAACGGCAAGGTCATAACCGGTGTCAAGATCCCTAACCAGACTTACCCCTCCCACTTGTGAGGGGCGACAGCACAGAGGCTTACCTCAAGTGCAACTACTAACAATTTCCCTTGACTTGACGGGGGCACTTAAGACTCGACGCCATTTAAAGGTCGTTCGAAGACTTGTGTGTGGTATCTAGAAGGTATCGTGGACCTCCCCCCATCCCACACAACTTACCGCATCTGCCGTCGCAGATGACCCTGGCCCCGGGAAATTCCCCAGGAGGGGGCTGTAACCCCTCCTACAACGGAAGGGGCCTTGACCGCCTTTCCTTTACTTCCGGCGACCCGCCCTTAGACGGGACCGCCTCCCCACTGAGGGGCCAATGGCCACCTCTCCCGAGCGCTCCCATCCGTGTTGGGTGACGCCCACTCATAGGGATCTACCAATTAGTGCTCACCGATCATGACCTTACCGCCTACCAAAAATAAATACGACAATTTTTATTCAAACCTACAAAAAACATTGGTCGCTACGACCGAAGGAACATGCTAAAAATACAACACTACACCAAATCATTTTAATTGAAACAAACTACACAATATTCACCATACTTTATTATGATCAACAACAAACTGATACTTTCACAGCCTGTAAACGGAATGGAAAAACAAACTTATAAATTCACTTTATTGCACAACAACTTGCTGTCCTCAGGGGCTGGTGGGTGGGTCAAAATTGGCTCTTCGTTCTGTCCCGAGCTCACGTGTAGCGAGGAGGTGCAGCTTCGGAGCACAAGAACAAGAGGACGTCTTCTGGTCTTGCGTCTCTTTTTATCCGTCTTCGGGGCGGGCGAGAACCCGCCCCTGCCCGCCCCTAGGGCGGGGCTGGCTACGTCGGTGTCTAGGCCAGCCCACTCTAGGGCGGGAAAAAGCGCGCCCCGGCTACGCCGCTTCGGGCATACCAGCCGAGACACGCCTCCCGCCCAAAAATGGCTTCCCGGGGGGATCGAGGCACTCCACCATACGTTCGGGGGGACCGAGTGGTCGCCCCTTTCCATATGGCTGAGATACCCGCCACCCCCTCTCAACACAATCCCCAAAAGGAAGGGAAACCGGAAACAGTTCTTGAAGTTTTTGGATGTGGGGAGGGAGTGACCCTCCCCCGGCCGTATTTATTAAAACAAAAAATTAAAACATTAAACGTTTCATTTTTTATGTACAATTTCATTATCACATTGCGATGTTTGGCTCACCTTAACATATTCTCTAATACAGAGTTTCTCCTAGCCGAACTAGCATCCAACAAAACATTCTCTAGAAAAACTGAAATTGTACATCCTAACGTTTAAGGGCCAACGGCAAGGTCATAACCGGTGTCAAGATCCCTAACCAGACTTACCCCTCCCACTTGTGAGGGGCGACAGCACAGAGGCTTACCTCAAGTGCAACTACTAACAATTTCCCTTGACTTGACGGGGGCACTTAAGACTCGACGCCATTTAAAGGTCGTTCGAAGACTTGTGTGTGGTATCTAGAAGGTATCGTGGACCTCCCCCCATCCCACACAACTTACCGCATCTGCCGTCGCAGATGACCCTGGCCCCGGGAAATTCCCCAGGAGGGGGCTGTAACCCCTCCTACAACGGAAGGGGCCTTGACCGCCTTTCCTTTACTTCCGGCGACCCGCCCTTAGACGGGACCGCCTCCCCACTGAGGGGCCAATGGCCACCTCTCCCGAGCGCTCCCATCCGTGTTGGGTGACGCCCACTCATAGGGATCTACCAATTAGTGCTCACCGATCATGACCTTACCGCCACAGGTCCGGATAGTTGACCGGCTATCCGGACCCCCCACAAAACTCCTACCTAAAGGTCATGTCTTAATGATTTTAACCAGGCTAAGAAGTCTCCTATGAGTAACTCATTCCCCACCCTCGACAAATGCACACCATCCCCCAGATACATACTGTCATCATTAATACAACTATGCGAGATCGAATGCAATGTCTTGGAACGGAACAACCTACTCACTTTGTTATTCAGTTTTCTAACAGAATGATTTAAAGCAGGGATCGAGATAGCCCCCCGCCATACTTTTCGTGGGATCATGTGAGACCACGCAATTATGCACCCCGGAACTCTCCTTGCTAACCAACTTACCGTGGAAAGCATAGTCTCCAGGAGAAGTCGTCTACCGGTAGTGACCAAATCATTACCCCCTAAATGCACTATGACTATGGACGGCGGTGACCTCATCCGCTCTAACAAACCCTCAAAAAATGCCTGAAACTGGTCAATACAGAGACCGCCCCTTCCGTAGAAGGACACTCTGTACCCGTATTCCCCAGGTACGTGAACCATGTCACCTGCTTTGAATACGTCCGCGGCCCGTCTCACGTATGAGTGGCCCACGACCCACACCTCCTTCCTTACAGCCGGTGATGTGCAACCGCTGGCCTGGTGTTGGGTCGACTGCACAGTCCGCCCTGCCTCGTAGGCTTGCGCAACTGAAAACAAACAAAGACAAGAGGCGTGAGTACATGATTACAGCTTCACAACATGTGCAATCGCACGTACCTCTTATAACAATTGGAGGACCAACGCCCCACACGTTTTACTTGTTCTACATTAAGACCCCTGGCTGTAGCTTCAGTGGCAGCCCCTATCCGAAAGGAATGGGTCCCAAATTCGCCCGGGTCCAAGCCCGTTGCGGCAATGGCCATTGCAAGCACCCGCTGAAACTGAAACCTCGTCAGTGGGGTGGCGTCTGCATGCCTCAATAATGTCCCCCCCCATGATGCCACCCTTCGTGCTAGGTAGTCTTCTAAGCACTGTACCGGACACATGGAGGATCCGGGGGTCCGGCGAATGATCGTGCAGTCCCCCCTCCCGTCTTGGTCGGACTTGGACCTGAGAAAGGAGACAATCATCGCATCGCCCCTGATCCGGACATGTTCCCTGCACAAGCCCCCCGACACATCCTGTTTGTTCCTTGCAACCAGCTCACTAACTCTCATAGCCCCGTGAAATGCCAGCGTAAATGCAGTCCGGAACAAACAGGTCTCGAAAGGGGACGAGCACGTGTTAGGGAGTGAGGCCAGTAACTGGGCCAACCTATCCAGACCTATCGGTCGTCTTACGTCTACTCTGCGACCCTCTAGGCGTTGCCACCCACGCAGCGCTTTTTGTACCGTAAAAGACGCTGTCGGGTCCTGGATGCCATGGGCCTTGGCAACAAAGGAAATGGCGGCACGATGCCTTTGGGCCGTAGCCACCGATTTCCCAGCCCTACGTAAAGATATCAGAAAAAGTACTACACACTCTTCCTGCCCCCACAGTCCCCCTCTCTCTTCCCCCAAAAAGGCTAAATAGGCCTGAAACGCCCCTTCATATGCCTTCCTTGTCCTGGGTGCTAGACTCTCTCCCACGAGGTGACGAAGTTCGGGGCACCGAGAGACCAGAGAGCTTCGGGGAAGGGTGCCGGCTCTGGGTCCGCTGAAGGAAGGAAACCCGAGAAAGCCTGCATGTGAAAACGAGACAGTGCATCAGCAGCCTGATTCATCACCCCTGGGACATGTTTTGCTCTGAATATTACGTTCAGTTGCATACACAGTAAGACAATTTCTTTGAGCAGCCTCAAAATCAATTTACAACGGGCTGCCTGACTATTGATGCATTCTACCACGGTCATATTGTCGGACCAGAACACGACAGAATGATCTCTGAACCCGTCTGGCCATGTTCTCAGGGCCACCAGAATGGGAAATAGTTCAAGGAAAGCTATATTACCCGTCAGCCCCTTCTCGTGCCACCATAGGGGCCACTTTTGTGCAGACCATTTTGTGCCGAAGATGGCGCCAAAACCTATACTTCCTGCTGAATCTGTCCATAGCCCAAGCTCTTCGGAGGACACGGCTGGCTTGTTCCAGACGACTCGGCCATTGAAGTCCGCCAAAAATGCTAACCAAATCCGCATGTCCTGGCGGACTTCGGCCGATAATCTCGTGCGATGATGCCCTTCTCTTAAGCCAACCATTGATTGGGCAATCGAGCGGGAAAACGGGCGAGCCATTGGGATCACCCTCAAGGCAAAGTTCAACTTTCCCACTAGTTGTTGCAACTGGTGCAGTGTAACCTTAGGTGCATTTAAGCATACTTGGAGGGCTGTCCTGAATTTCAACACTTTGCTAGCTGGTAAACGGAAACACCCCTCCCTTGAGTCCAACTCGATCCCCAAAAACTCGAGGCAAGTCGTGGGACCCATAGTCTTACCCGTTGCCAATGGCACACCAAAATGACCCATCAACACACAGAATTCATCTAAGGCCTGGGCACATTCGGGACTTCCGGCGGAGCCCAGGAACAAAAAGTCGTCAAGGTAGTGCATTACATTTCGAAAACCCGTTTTCTTAGTAAACACCCATTGCAGGAAAGTACTGAATTGCTCAAAATAAGCACATGATATAGAGCAACCCATTGGCATACACCTATCCATGTAAAATGACCCCTGGAACCCGAATCCCAAAAGACGCTGATCGTCTGGGTGTACCGGGAGCAACCGGAACGCTGACTCGATATCAGATTTCGCCATCAACGTCCCGGGCCCCAGGCGATTCAAGATGGCTACTGCCTCATCAAACGATGCGTATCGCACCGAACAAACTTCCGGATCAATTGCGTCGTTCACCGAAAGACCATGTGGAGCAGACAGATTATGGATCAAACGGAACTCACCTGGGTCCCTCTTGGGGACCACCCCTAACGGAGAACAAACAAAATTCGGTACCGGGGGTACACTAAACGGGCCGGCAACCCGCCCCCGGCTAACCTCTTTCTGAATTTTCTCATGCACTACAGATGTATGTTGCAACACGGAAAGTTGATTTTTGCACCTCCCTACCCCCTGAAAGTCCCCCACCGGGATGCGGAAACCATGTGAAAAACCGTTCCGCAGCACCCCGGCAGAAGTACGATCCGGGTATTCGCTGAGCCAGGGAATCATTGCCAAGGTATCAATCGGGGTTGGTAACGGCGCCCCTCGGCCAAGCTTAGACCTGTTTGGCGCCCCCCTTACCCCCATTCTCACCCGTTCTGGCTCTGCACGATGACTCAGGATGGGACGACCCACACGTGCTACATTCGTGTTTGAATTTACACAATCCCGGAGGCCTGGTACATTTCCCTTTGTTAAAATTAAAACAGAAACCCTTTCTCCCTGTATTGCCTGCGGGCCTTGACTGGTCGTCGGTGCTCGTACTTGGACGAAAGGGCGTCCCCACATTTTGGCGGGAGTAATCAATAACATTGCTCCCAACCAATGGCATTCTTAACATTCCCGATTCTTTCATTTTATCCCATGTTATAGAATCGTAACAATCCCAAGTCAAACTCTTGTTATGCTCCTTCTCTTTCCTGAACAGGTTGTCATAACAAAACCAATGGTTACCTTGATACGATGTCGAGTACCCCATAATTCGTGATTGATAAACGGGAAACTCAGGAAGCAACTCGGGCCTACGACCCCCCAAAATCGATGTGAAAATACCCCACGCATTGCCCCAGTTGCCAATATTCTCATTCACCTTAAAGGCGGCCATTTTTGCGCGCCAAACACTCGGATGCATTAAGTCCTTCTGACTTTTAACATGCTCCATATCATAATGGTCAACAAGCAAGGAGAAAATATTCACATACTCCCCAGACCAGATCTTTTCCTTTATAGCCAAAGGCACATGTTGTCCCAGTCTCTCTCTACGAGAGGGTGCTGACTCGTCCCTTGCAATCGGCAATGGCCGCTTACCTGAACCGGACGCGACTTCTGCCGCTTGCGGCTTGTCTTTAGCCGCCTCCCTTTTCTCACGAAGTCCTTTTATCAGCGCCTGTGCCTCGGCAGCCGCGGCGCCATCACTACTATCCCCCAACCATGCTGCTAGCTGTGCTGCCAGCTCGGGGGGCATGTCTCCCTTGGGTGTCGGGGTGACGACAACAGGGATTGGATTCCCCTCGATCGGTACTGGGGTCGGCGCCTCGAGCGGGGCAGAGGGAACCGGGACGTCTCCACCGGCTGGAACCCTTCTCGGCCTCTTAGGTCTCCCTCCAGCCGGCGGAGGGCCCGTACCCTCCTCCCCGTCCCGTTCTGCCAACCGTTTCTTTATGTCGGACACTTCTTTGCAAAGGGCCCGCACCATCTGGTCGGTCGTCATTCTCTTCGCGCCTTTCTTGGGCATCTCCCCGAGGAAGTATCTAGAAGACAAAGAAAAGGATCAAAACGCTCAAAATTGGCTCTTCGTTCTGTCCCGAGCTCACGTGTAGCGAGGAGGTGCAGCTTCGGAGCACAAGAACAAGAGGACGTCTTCTGGTCTTGCGTCTCTTTTTATCCGTCTTCGGGGCGGGCGAGAACCCGCCCCTGCCCGCCCCTAGGGCGGGGCTGGCTACGTCGGTGTCTAGGCCAGCCCACTCTAGGGCGGGAAAAAGCGCGCCCCGGCTACGCCGCTTCGGGCATACCAGCCGAGACACGCCTCCCGCCCAAAAATGGCTTCCCGGGGGGATCGAGGCACTCCACCATACGTTCGGGGGGACCGAGTGGTCGCCCCTTTCCATTATCTTCTGAATCATGGGATCCAGCTTTGCAGAAATTGGACAACCTTGCAGAAACAAATTACAACTGGAGAGAGCTACAGTGGTGGATGATTCAACATACTTGCTCAACTCAATGGAATTTCCTTGTCCCTACCCCCGCCACTAGTCATGTCCACAAACACAAGCAATATTGGGTGTGGTGTCACTTTGGATCACCAACAGTACAAGTTAAAAGACTTCCAGACAAGAGAACCCATTTATCAAATTGGAGGGAAATGAAAGCAGAATTTAAGCTCTTCCCCACCTCTCTCATCTTCTGCAGAACAGGTGATGGGGAATACATACAATAAAGTAGCATAGCATTACCTCAACAATCAGTCAAGAACACATTTTCAGTCACTAAAAGCCCAAAGATTTCATAGAGTCATTTGGGCAGAGACTCATCTGACCTTGCGCTCTGAGACACACCTTCAGGGGAAGGATAATACTGTGATGGACAGGTAAGGCAGGGTTTTCCCTGCTTTTGACGACTTCTCTCTGACCTTTCATATATTCAAAGGCATTTGCCAAAGGTAAGGATTACATCAGTTAGACCTTTTGGCAAGTGTAGAGATTACTTTGTTACTAAAGTTCCGGGACAGGTTTCAGGAGGAGTAATTTTGGGGAACGGACACTACTTATGTATGCTTTCCTACATTTTCCTTTAATTTCCAGTTTATTAGCTCGTCTTCAGAGGGAGACGGCAGAGCTGATATTAGTAAGGCCCTTTTTGCCAAGGATGAGTTTGTTTTCATTGCTCAGAATAATGTTCAGAGTATTAAAATGGATATTTCCAGTGAATCCTTGTCCTATTAATTCTCCCATCATACATTTTGCTATGTTTCAGAAGAAGAGATTGATGGCATTGCTGTTGAAGATGAGAGGGGATTAGGTCTTTCTCCTCAGTTGCATTTCAAGTACAGAAATCCAGGAGGCTGTCTACTGGGAAATATTATCATCACCATTGGTCCTCTATTTCGAGGTGGTGCCCTGAAAAGTTCTTGAGTCCATTAGTCTTGGAATCAAAGTGGGTCCTTCAGGGTATCAAGGATGTATCAATATGTGTTTAGCTGATGAAAATGTGAAAGTTCAGTGGGCGGCATACAATCAGTTAGAGCCCCTTGGGCCATCATAGCAAAGGCAACTGAAAGGGTTTTCATTAATTAGCCCCCTTTCTAAAATGACAACTCCTTCGTGAGATTTCCTCTAAGTTCATAGGGACCTTAAGTCCCTTGCTGACATAAATCTTAAACATTCAACATTGAAGGTATTCTTTTTGATGGATGTAAGAAATTCAATTATTATTTGAGATGAGTGACTACCCACCTTAAGGAATAATCACAATAATCACAATTAATGTCAGGCAACCCTTAACATCACTAAATTGCCCAGAGCTCAACCTCCTGGCAACTGTGGTACAGGGCAGGCAGGCTTAATTTAGGGCAATGTGTAAAGTATTTACGGAGTACTAATACAGTAAGGAAGTCAAAACACTAAACAAAAAAATTCCCAATATAAATGAGAGAAATAGAGAAAAATGCAATGAACAAAATGGCACCAAAGTGATGAAAACCCAATAAGGGAACTAGAGATATGAATTTGTAATGATTTACGTGAAAATTGCACTATAAATTGCAGGGCACCAATGGTAGTTAATGGCCACGGTACACCAAGACTTAGGCACAATTTGAGGCTAACCGCATTAGAGCCCTAATCATATACATCAAGTAGATTGGTCCTGGTATAAGTCAGGGAGTCAAAAACTTCAAAAAAGTTTCAAAGTCATAATCTAGATCTGCCATAGGTTGGTCCTGGAGCTTTTGAGGTTTTTGCTTGAAAAAAAATCTAAGTCCCAAAAAGTACGGGTTTAGTGTCTTTTCCATGATGCTGGAGCCTTTTAGGGGGATGATATAAAGTTCAGACAGAAGTCAGTTGTGAACTATTCGTATTAGTTCCCCTTTGCTCGAGAGCACTGGAGAAAATGTTTTCAAAAGTTTCCAAAGTTTTTCCTTGTGCCAAAGGAACCACAGGTGTACCATCTGAACTCACCACAAGAGTTTGGAGGAGAAGGAGCACCTAGAGAATTCCAAGGTGCCAGGAAGAGGCTAGTAGCAAATGTTGGACCAGGTTTCAGTTGCACAGTGGCTCCAAGAGGCCTTTTATTTACGATTTCCAGCTGTTCTTAAGTTTGGACCTGGTTTCTGTCCTAATGTACTGACTTCTGAGAGAAAAGGGAATTCAGAGTATTGAAGCATACCAGAAAGTAAACTGTTCATTGCAGAACATGACCGAACCAGGTGACCCCCCCGACCAAGAAAGTAATCGAAAACAATCCGGTCAGGGGAACAGCAGGATAGCCGAAACCAAATTCACAAAAGAGGGAGTGCATAGACATGTTTTTGATTTGGCCTGTGGTCTTTAGCCTTTTTCATTACTTGAATATGGAAATTTAAAGGCCCAATAAGTAAATTTTGTTACAACAAAATTTGTGACTGTCCTACATTGTTTTCGGAATTAAAATACGCTTTTTCCAAGGACTATTCCTGCAAAGGCAAAACCTGAAGATATGCACCACATGATGTAAGTTGTGGAGTTCAGCTACTGGTGTATACATAATTTAAATTTGAAATTACCAAGAATAGTGATTGTATCTAATTACGCCCTGAGTGCCACATTAGCAATTGTCATTTTGGATCACATTGTCAACCCATTAGTAAACCCTGTGGCACTAGAGTTGTTGCTAGGATTGTTGCTCTAATTAGGGAAAACAACTGTTCAGACAGGATGACTCTTAACATGAATCAATATCAAATGTTCATTAAAGAAAATGAGCAATGCAAGGAGAGCAGAGTAATATAAAGCATGGAATGTGTTCCCTTATAGACAGTAGTGTAACATATAGGAATATACATGGGTAACAATGAATAATGGGGATGTTGTTTGATTGTACTCTTGTATTTCGAGTACAAGAATATTGTGGTACACTGATATCATAGACAAAGTATCGAGGAACAAAATATTGAAAGGTAAGAACTCCAAAGAAGAATAGATTTACTATTCTTAATTCCACATGTATGTGCATTCAAAATATATATTGTTAAGATTCATTTACTTGGAGTTAGGTTTTGATGTTTTGTCACTGTCCATTCTGTCTATGACATTAATATTTATGTCCTAGGCACGATTTTTACCCATTTATAATTTTATGTTTTGTATGCCCTCCAAAAAATATCCTCTAGCCCTGCTTTCTACTGCTAAACAGTGGCATATGCCTACTCAGGGAGCCATACATAACATTACCTCTTCTCTCTTCTTCACATTTGTTTTTAAAAATCTGACCTCCTGTTATCCACCCCACCCTTCTCTGTGCATTCTCTTTCCTTCAGAAGCTGTGCTCCTAAATTACAGCGCTTTTCTGCGTCATCGAGAGCAGCCTGGAACTCTTTTATGATGTAGCAACAGTTAGTTATACGATCTGTAACCCACCATTGCTGTCACAGCAGTGAATTATCACATTTAGAGTCTGACAATCATGCTAATGGCTCTCAGTGAGAGCCATATCCAACAATATTAGCTTTCACATTGATTTGCCTTGGTGAAAACCAGACTAGCCTCCTCCTGTCCCTTTGAACTAGAAGAGGCGCAGCAATGCACTGTGGGCCACACATTGGTTTTCTAACTTTTATATAATGGTTAATGCACTGTAAAACATGTAACAAAGCAATATGCATGTCAGTGACCTTTATTTTATATTTCTTTCACAGGCACAGTAACCGTGATTGTTAGAGTGACTCGTGTGAATGATTTTTCACCGGTACCAGGACCTAATATATTCAATGTGGTGGAAAATAGTGAATTGAACACTTTGGTTGGGACGGTCAAATTCACAGATGATGATTGGCCGTTTAACAATCTGAAGTATGCAATTATGGGAGATGATTTTGGAACCCCTCCCAAGTTTTACATTGAACCTGATAACGGTAAGGGCCAACGATGTAATGAACTTTTTATCCAATACATTTAAATAAATTTGAAACAACATAAAACGTTTACTACCTCCTCAAGGAGGAGGTTAGCCATTCACAAATGGAGGTCAACAATCCAAAGGGCCAATGCCTACTCTCACTTCAACTTTTTTTTTCAAAAGCTAAATGAAGCTGCTTTGAAAAAAGAAGGTTCTATGGGGCATATGTACAAGCCACTATCGTCACTTTTTACGATGTGGTGGTGGTGATAGGGGCCTTATTTAGAAGGCAAGATTAAGCCACTTAACGTGGCTTAATCCTGGCTTGTGAATAATGCCCCCTTTCACGCTATGCTTAGCGTTACAAGGGTGGGCAGTGGGTGTTGCGGTGGGCGTTCCACTGCAACACCCATTGATTTTGATGCTGCCCTCCATGTACAAGGGCAGCGTAAATAGGAGGCAGCTTCAAAATTAAGACCAGGGAAAACCTGGCAGCACACATGGAAAAAGCAAAGTGCCCTGTATTGTTTATGTACAGGAAGGAGCTCCTTTGTTTATTGAAGTGGCGGAGTGAAGCGTTAAGCCATGATGGCTAACGCCTCACTCCGCAACTTCCTTGAGCATATGCCCCAATGTTTTTTAAAGCTATAAAAGGTATGATGGTTTGCTGACCGTTTAATGTTGATTAGGTAGGTCAAACCGAGACCCAGTCTAGGTCTTTCTTCATTATGCTGGGAACTGACCTATTAGTACATAAGGTTGTTTGGAAAATAAGAGCCTGGCTGAAAAAAAACGGGTTGCAACTTGTGACTGATTTTTGCAACCAGAATAATAGTACTTATTGCTCCTAGTTCAATATTACAATACTGCAACTGCCATAGGCAACTGTTAGGAGAAAGGAGGTTTATTTATATGTAGGTTGATACTTTATTAAAGGCTTGTCTCAGGTACTACTTATGAATCTCCTTTGTAGATTACAACCGGTTTGTAGCCAATTCAGAATTTTATAGTGTACAGCTGATTTACAATAATACTTATACTAACCAGAAATAAGTATTTGTTTGTGAAGGTTTGGAGCTCCTGAATACTTTAAAATATAAAACAATAACTATTCTTCAGCAGTTACTAAATGTGCTAGATTTTCAAAGGTTAGCAAAAAAGTCTTTAAATGGGTTATCCCAGTAAGTTTTAATTTGCATTTCTGCCAATGAGCCGTGAGAGACAAATCAGACTTACACTGGTGCCGTCTCCAATAGATGTCGAATGTATGTGCTTATTTTGAAGAAATCTCGAAGCACTGAGCCCTCAACCACTTCACAGCTCTCCTGAGCACACATCTCCGAGACTCCCCATTTCTCAACACTTGAAAGTGGGCACAAGATTTTGTAGATACTGAATGGGGGCTAATGTGGGAACAACATTTATTATGAATTAATGAAAAGAATGAGCAGGATAACCATGTCTGCTAATACTGACTGCCTGAAATCCTTTATGTCTTTATTCCTATTTCGAATGTGCAAGAAAATTGATTATTAATTTAGGTGGATGTTAAATCTATTTTCTGTATTGTACAGCAAACATAAATGTGAAATTGTTAAATATCTCTCAAGTAATAGTAAATAACCTGTGTATAGGATGTTATGCGTACAGGTCTATCTGTTAATTGGTAATGTGTTTTTGGCTGTTATAGGTAATATTAAGGTGTTAAATGCTATAGACAGAGAGACTAAGTCACAGTACACCTTAAGTATCCAAGCAACAGATCTCAACAATGATATTGAGCCAGATCCACTGCAGCAGTTAAAGCGCACTGCTGTGGTTACAATCAATGTTCAGGTAAGCATTATTGTGAAAAATGACATACGATACTGATAGGCATTTTCTAAAGCAGGTAGAATTTGGTTTAGAAATGATTAACAAAAAATGATAGATTTTATGTTATTGACTGTTAAATATATTCATGGAAGATGACAAAATGAATAGTGTATTGTGTGAACCAGGAGTATTATTAGTAAAAGAGGCTGTTTACCTGTAGGAAGAGCAGAATTTATAGAGAGATATGATTCATCAAATAAGATAAACTCTCCAAAAGCACCAGGAGTATATCAACCGCAAAAAAATGCATTTGTTAGGAAGTCCAGAAAATGAGATTCTGAGTTTTCTAGAACTGAAAATGGAGTGGAACAGGAGGCCATTTTCAGTGAGTTACATAATAAAAAACAATTTGAGTGCGGTATGGAATATAAAAAGAGTAAAAAAGAACAATTCTAATTGGGTGACAGTGAAGACAGATGTAATCTATGATCCAATAAACAATTTTGAATATGTCTGTAATCATTAAAAGAACAGTTTGGTGTGAAATGGATGTGAACATTTTAAATAGCTTGAAATGTCATTGTTCATTAGGATGTAATTTTAGTGGCGGCTGCCACAAAAAAAGTGTGGAAGGGCCAGAGGGGGAGCATGAGGGGGCTATGTGGGAGGGGTAGAAATAATAGATTTTTTTTATATTACATTTAGCTGCTGGCGGCCTCCAGAGTCGTGTTTTCCCTCTCCTAGGTCCCAGAAGCCCCTGGGACAGTCTCCCATCCAATACCTGTGATGCAGAGCAGCATGGGGATTGGTTTGAGCAGGCTGAAAAGATGCTCTACTCAGACCAGGTTGTCTCTGGTGGTTTCTCCTGCCAAGCTGCTCAATGCAGCTGGGCTGGAGAAAACCTAAGTGCCCATGTTTGTTTTTGTCGGCCTGAGACGGCCGGCCAAACACACATAAGCACTTAGGGAGTGGAGTGCACGTAGTACTCCTCCTCCCCCCTCCCATGCATAGGCCCCATCCCTACCTACTAAGATTAAGCAAATGCAAAATAAAACGATGCAAGAACATCACATGAGCAGTAGGACACCAGCATAGAGGTGCAAGCCTTTATTTACAGGTACGGGCAGAGTTCATCATCCTGGAAAAATTGAACAGCCATTCTGTCAGGCCTTACGTGTTTCGTAATTATTTCTTCCACAGAGGCTTTGACGAAAAATGTGTGCTATTGTGGGCACTCCCGCAAGCTTTTAACTTCCAATGACACACCCCTGCATGGGGCTGCACTAATGATGCAGTGTTGTAGTATTATGGGAGCTGTAGTGCCCAAATTCACTCCATGGATGGATGCACTTTGATGAACTGTAAGTCCATTTCAGCTCTGTATGAGCCCCAGCAGGCGAGTCAGTCCTAAATCCTGAATTGTTGCCCCACATTTGAGGTTGGTAAATCCTCCTTGTGGCCCCCAGATTCAGGGGTGGTGCATTCTTTGCGGCTGGGCCACCGCCTATGGATGCTGCTCGAAGGTTGCCCCATGCTTGAGAAGCACTCGGACAACAGCATAGAGGTGCAAGCCTTTATTTATAGGTACGGGCAGAGTTCGTCGTGCTGGAAAAATTGATTAGCCATTTTGTCAGGCCTGACGTGTTTCGAAATTATTTCTTCCACGGAGGCTTTGACGAAAAATGTTTGCTGTCGTGGGCACTCCCCCATGCTTTTAACTTTCAAAGACACACCCCTGAGGGGGCTGCTCTAATGACGCTTCGTTTTGTATAAGTCCCCTGGTGGGCCATTTCGTGGGGGCAATTTTCAGTTCATTAGCGGGGGCCTGTAGGGCCGGCACCTCTCCAGGGCTTTATTCATTATGTGTGGGGGCACACCCCCACATGGCATTCATTAATATGGGTTGGGGCCTCGAAGGCCGCCCCAAACCCCGGGGACCGACACCTCCCCGAGGCTTAAATTGTTTTTTAAAAGTGTGTGTGGGGCTCCTGCCTCCCCTTCACTGCACTGGGGACCACCACCTACCCGAGGCACTAAATATTCAAATACGGGGGTCCGTTGTGGACCCCCAGGCCCAAGGGACCACCACCTCCCTGGGCCTGTTAACACTTGGGAGGTTGGCCTGTTGGCCCCCCTCCTGAAGCCCTTGATGGCCCTGGGTACCACCAACCCCACAGGTCCAGGTCCTGCAATTTCCCAGGGTGCCCACCCCCGGGACATTGCCGTTTGCTATGACAGGGCGGGAGCACAGCTCCCACCCTGTCATAGCAAACTCTGGTTTGGTTTTTTGAAGTGTGAGCAGATTTACTCCTGAGGGACTTTGGGGGCCAAGAAGCCCTCCTGGTACTTCCTGTAATCCCTACGGAGCGGAATTCCAGAGTGCTGGATGGAGGCCCAGCACCCTTTCTCCACCACTCTGCAAGAGTGACTACAAGTTAAAGAAGTGTTTGCAATGTAATAGGTTTCACATTTGCGAGAATTAGAGCTATTGGCATTGTAAATGCAAACGTGTTTTACTAATGTTTTTTGGAGTGGAGTGGATGTACGTTGTATGTAGTGGAATTATGTGGTATGTTGTGCAGTGAAATAACGTGGATAGAAAGTATGTGGTATTTAGTGTATAGGAATTATGTAGAGTGGGATTAAATGTTATAGAGAGTAATTATATGGTATGGTAGTCTGTGTTTTGGAGTGGTAACCTCAGGTTTAGTCTTCCTCGTTTCTATAGAAGCTCAACTATGAACTCAGTGAGAAAAAAAGAGATGGAATCACTGAGAAGCACTTGTGGACCTAGTCAGAGGTATGAGGAGGGCCACTTGAATTATGTGACTCTTTGGCTGCACTGACGTTCACACAATTATACAATTTCTGCGTTAGCCACATAATTCATTACCAGTACCTTAATCTGCAGATTTGAACAAAAAAAGTCTGGTTTCTAGCTCAACCGGCTCAAACATTACCAAAAATGCAGCGGCAAGTGCTATTGCGTTAAGGGAGTCCCTTTACAAACCTCATAAGATCAACTTTTAATTATTGCTAAATGTGGGTGTTAAATTGGTACTAATGGTGTGCAAGCCACTCTTGCTTCCCTCTGTGCCTTTCTTGCCTCTTTCTGCATTTCTGTTGCTTCTTTCTGCACGTTTCTTTCTTTATCTGCACTTCTCTTGACCTCATTCTGCAAATCTCTCTTACTTTCTGCACCGCTCTTCCCTCTTTCTGCACATCTGTTGCCTCTTTCTGCACCTCCTTTGCTTCTTTCTGTACCCCTATTATGTCTTTCTGCACCCTTTTTGCCTCTGTTCCTTCTCTCTGCACTTATTTTGTTTATTTCTGCACCTGTCTTGCTTCTTTCTGCACCCCACTTGCCTCCCTCTTTACCCCTCTTTTCCTGGTTCTGCACTTCTATTGCTTCTTTCTGCACTTATCTTGCTTCTTTCTGCACCTCACTTGCCTCTTTCTGTACCTCTATTGCCTCTTTCTGCAGTTTTCTTGCCTCCTTCTGTAGTTTTCTTGCCTCCTTCTACACTTCAGTTGCCTCTTTCTGTCACTCTCTTGTCTCTTTCAGCAACTCTGTTGCTTCATTCTGTACCCATTTTGCGTGTTTCTGCACCCCTCTTCTCTCTTTGTGCAACTCCCTTGCCTCTTTTACACCTCTCTTCCCTCTTTCTGCACCACTCTTGACTCTTTCTGTACCTCTTTTCCTTATTTCTTCAACTGTGTTGTCTCTTACCGCACCCTTCATGCCTCTTTCAGCACCTCTGTTGCATCTTCCTGCAGTTCTTTTCCTCGTTCTGCACTCGCCTGTCTCTTTCTGTACTCCGCTTGCCTCTTTGTATACCTCTCCTACCCCTTTCTGCACCCCTCTTACCTCTTTTTCCACCTCCGATGGTTCATTCTGCACATCTTTTGCTTTGTTCTGCACTTCACTTGCCACTATCTGTACCCCTCTTTCCTCTTTCTACACCTCTGTTGGCTATTTCTGCACTGCTCTGGCTTCTTCCTGCTCCTCTGTTCCAAAGTTCTTAATCCCTCTTGCCTTTATCTATACCCCTCTTTCCTCTTTCTGCACATCTCCTGCCTCAGTCGGACCACCTATTCCCTCTTTCGGTACCATGTTTGCCTGTTTCTGCAACTCTCTTGCCTTTTTCTGCAACTCTCTTGCCTCCTTCTGTACATCACTTCCCTATTTTTGCACCTCTGATGGTTCTTTTTCACTCCTCTTGCTCTTTCTGCACCTCTCTTGCAAATTTATGCACCCATCTTGCCTCTTACTGCACCCCTTTTACCTGCTTCTGTACCTCTCTTGCCTCTGTCTGTACATAAGGTCCCTCGCTCTGTACCTCTTTTGCCTGTTTCTGCAACTCTCCTACCACTTTCTGGAGTTCTCTTGCCTCCTTCTGCACCTCTGTTGCTTCTTCCTGCACTGCTCTTGCCTCTTTCTGTATCCCAGTTGTTTCTTACTGCACTCGTCTTCCCTCTTTATGTACCTTTCTTGCCTGTTTATGCATCTCAGTTGCCTCTTTATGCACTTTTCTTGCTTCTTTCTACACCTCTGTTGCTTCTTTCAGCAATAGTCTTGCCTCTTTCTGAATTTCTCTTACCTGTTTCTGCACCCCTCTTGCCTCTTTCTATATCCGTCTTCCCTCTTTGTACAACTCTGTAGCCCCTATCAACACCTCTCTTCCCTCTTTCTGTACCACTCCTGCCTCTTTTTGTACCTCTGTTGCTTCTTTCTGCACTTCTCTTGCCTATTTCTGTACCCTGTGTGCCTCTTTCAGCACCTCTGTTGCTTCTTTGTGCACTTCTCTTCCTTCTTTCTGCACTCCTCGTGCCCCTACTGCACCTCTGTTGCTTCTTTCTGTACTTCGCTTGGTTTCTTGCTGCACTGCTGTTGCTCTTTCTGTTTTCCTTTTGCCTCTTTGAGCACCTCTTTTGCTTATTCTGCACTTCTCTCTCCTTTTCTGCACCCCTATTGTGTCTTTGTGCACCTCTGATGCTTCTTTCTGCAGTTCTATTGCCTTTTTCTGCACCTGTCGTGCTTCTTTATGCAGCTGACTTGCCTCTTTAGGCACCTCTGTTGCTTTTTTCTGCAGATCTCTTGCCTATTTCTGTACCTCACTTGCCTGTTTCAGCAACTCTGTTGCTTTTTTCTGCAGATCTCGTGCCTCTTTCTGCACCACTCTTTTCTTTTTCTGAACCCCTCTTGCCTCTTTCTGCACCTCTCTTCCTCTTTATGCACCCTCCTGTCTCTTTCTATTCCCTTTTTCTGTACCTCTTTTGACTCTGTTTGTACCGCTTTTTCCTCTTGCTGCACTTCTCTTACTCTTTCTGCACCCTTTGTGCCTCTTTCAGTACCTCTGTTACATCATTCTATACTTCTCTCCCTTCTTTCTGCAACCGTCATGCCGCTTTCAGCAACTCTCTTGTATCTTTCTGCACCCCTACTGCCTTTTTCTGCATCCCACTTCCATATTTGTGCAACTCCCATGCCTCTTTCTACACCTCTCTTCCCTCTTTATGCACCACTCTTGCCCCTTTCAGTACCCCTGTTGCTCCTTTCTGCACATCTGTTGCCTCTTTCTGCAACCTTCTTGCCTCTTTTAGCACCTCTGTTGTCTTCTTTCTGCACTTCTCTTCCTTCTTTCTGCACCCCTTGTGCTTTTTTTAGCACCTCTGTTGCTTCTCTCAACAATCCTCTTCCTTCTTTTTTCACCCCTCGTGCCTCCTTCTGCACCTCTGTTTCCTCTTTCAACACCTCTGTTTGTTCTTTCTGCACTGCTCTCGCTTCTTTCTCCACCTCACTAGCCTATTTCTGCACTTCTCTTGCTTATTTCTAAACCTCTGTTGCTTCTTTCAGCAATTCTCTTGCCTCTTTCAGCACTTCTCTTGCTTATTTTTGCACCTCTGTTGCTACTTTCCGCTCCTCTCCTGCCTCTTTATGCACCTCTCTTCCCTATTCGTGCAACTCTCATGCCTCTTTCTACACCTCTCTTCCCTCTTTCTGCACCACTCTTGCCTCTTTCTGTAACTCTGTTGCTTCTGTCTGCACTTCTCTTCCATCTTTCTGCACCCCGTGTGCCTCTGTTTGCACATCTGTTGCCTCTTTCAGCACCTCTGGTGGTTCTTTCTGCACTGCTCTTGCTTCTTTCTGTACCTCATGTGCCTCTTTTTGCGCTTCTCTTGCTTCTCTCTACACATCTGTTACTTTTTTCAGCAATTCTCTTGCCTCTTTCTGTACTTCTATTCCTTCTTTTTGTACCCCAACTGCCTCTTTCTGTACCTCTCTTGCTTCTTTGTGCACCTCTCCTAATTCTTTCTTTACCCCCTTGCCTCTTTTTTCACCTCTGTTGGAACTTTCTGCACTGCTCTTCTTTCCCCACCTCAATTGCCTCTTTCTTATCTTGTTTGTGTTAAGACCTCTGTTGTTTCCTAGTCATAGTGGCTTGCAGGCTCGAGCTACGTATAACGCCCAAGTGGGCAAACTCAATTAAAAAAAACAGCCGCAAAAGACAATTCATTCATGCAGAGAATTAAGATACATTCCAAAATAAAGAATTGATGTACTTAATAATGCAATAAGGCCCCAGTGGGCAAACATTTCTAAAATGTTGAGTCGAGCGGCAGGGGTCCAAAGCGGCTTTCTCGTTGGATTTGTATATATATATATATATATATATATATATATATATATATATTCACTGAAAAAACCATAGGTTTCACACCAGTTATAGTTAAGAATTAGCATTTAAAAAAACTATTAAATTCACTGAAAAAACCATAGGTTTCACACCAGTTTTAGTTACCTGGAAATGTTACTAACATAAAACCATTGAAATTCCCACGTTATAGTTAGTTGGACTCACTATAACTTGCGCGTGTAATGCACTGCTGATGACATCACATATTACATCACTCATGACATGGTCAGTGACATCACTCATGACATCACTGATGACACCATCCTTGTTTCAGAGTGACTGACCTCCTTTCACTATGGTTTTTTCAGTGAATTTCATAGGTTTTTTAAATGCTAATTCCTAACTATAACTGGTGTGAAACCTATGGTTTTTTCAGTGAATCTCATAGGTTTTTTAACTGCTAATCCCAAACTTTTTATAGGGCCTCATACCTATGTGTTTTTAGTGAATTTACAAGGTTATTTATTAGCAAATGTCTATAGCTTAGAAAGGTATGATTTTCTAAAAATGAATCCTATATTGAATATTAATATAATATTTTTTTTAAAGTATATTCATTTTTTTATATTTCACTCTATAGTTCAATCATTTTTGGAATAACATTTTACAAACACAGCACAGGTCCTATGTACAAGCTTTCAATTTCACTACTGAAACCTCACTGTTTCACAAAATACAAATCCTCTATCTTGGAAATGTTAACAGCAAGCATTATGAAAAAGCAAAACACAAACCAACAGCAAAAAAACTCAGGGCCTTATTTATGAAGGCCTTGCGCCACCGGTGCGTCATTTTTTTCCCCATGTTAAAAGTGACGCACCGACAGCACAAGGCAATCATAAATAAGGCCCAAATGTAAATTCCATTGATTTGCCGCCAAAATCGTTTTTGGAATAACATTTTACAAACACAGCACAGGTCCTATGTACAAGCATTCAATTTCACTACTGAAACCTCACTGTTTCACAAAATACAAATCCTCTATCTTGCAAATGTTAATAGCAAGCATTATCTAAAAGCAAGACACAAACCAACAGCAAAGAAACTTAGGGCCTTATTTATGAAGGCCTTGCGCCACCGGTGCGTCATTTTTTTTCTCATGTTAAAAGTGACACACCGATGGTGCAAGGCAATCATAAATAAGGCCCAAATGTAAATACCATTCATTTGCCCCCAAAATCGTTTTTTGAATAACATTTTACAAACACTGCGCAGGTCCTATGTACAAGCATTCAATTTCACTACTGAAACTTCACTCTTTCACAAAAAACAATTCCTCTATCTTGCATATATAAATATCAAACATTTCCCAAAAACATGCTACAAACCATACAAGAAAAAATCTCAATCTGCTTCCAAATCTGAGGTAATGCAACTGACATCATTATAAAAGGTTCAAATATATTTATTTAATGAGACAAACACTAATATTTTCTTCTCAAAAATATAAAAGCCATCCATTTACCCCAAAATCGTTTTTAAATAACATTTTTAAAACACAGCACAGGTCCTATGTACAAGCATTTAATTTCACTACTGAAACCTCACTGTTTCACAAAAGACAATTCCTCTATCTTGCATATTTTAATAACAAGCATTTCCAAAAAACATGCCACAAACCAACAAGAACAAATCTCAATCTGCTTCCTAATTTGAGGTAACACAGGTGACATAATTCTAAAAGGTTCAAATATATTTATTTAATGAGGCAAACACTATTAATTTCCTCTCCAAAATATAAGCCATCCATTTACCCCAAAATCGTTTTTTAAATACCTTTTTACAAACACAACACAAGTCCTATGTACAAGCATTCAATTTCACTACTGAAACTTCACTATCTGCTTCCAAATCTTCTCCATAGAGCAAACAATTCTCTATCTAAATTAAATGAATCATTACTTACCTTTACAAATGCTTTGGGAGATTGTGTGAGCAACTTTTGGAAGACTGTGGGTGTGTTAACGGATGAATAGGTGTCTCACTACATATGATGAGTGAGTACATGTATGAATGACTATATAGAACTGTTGGTGAATGAGTGGATGTGTATATAAATGGTGGAATTACTGAATTGGTTGTTGTAATTGGTATAGGTATCTCCACTTTTTTGAAAATGTTAGTTTCTATTTTTGAATATGTGTTTCAAGGGTTACTTTACAGTGAAAGGAGGTCAGTCACTATGTCACAAGGATGGTATCATCAGTGATGCCATGAGTGATGTCACTGACCATGTCATGAGTGATGTAATATGTGATGTCATCAGCAGTGCATTACACGCGCAAGTTATAGTGAGTCCAACTAACTATAACGTGGGAATTTCAATGGTTTTATGTGAGTAAAATTTCGAGGTAACTATAACTGGTGTGAAACCTATGGTTTTTGCAGTGAATTTAATAGGTTTTTTAAATGCTAATTCCTAACTATAACTGGTGTGAAACCTATGTTTTTTTCAGTGTATTTCATAGGTTTTTTAACTGCTAATTACTAACTTTTCATAGGGCCTCATACCTATGTGTTTTTAGTGAATTTCTAAGGTTATTTATTAGCAAATGTCTATAGCTTAGAAAGGTATGATTTTCTAAAAATTAATCCTATATTGAATATTAATATAATATTTTTTTTAAGATATTCATTTTTTTTATATTTCACTCTATAGTTCAATCGTTTTTGGAATAACATTTTACAAACACAGCACAGGTCCTATGTACAAGCATTCAATTTCACTACTGAAACCTCACTGTTTCACAAAATACAAATCCTCTATCTTGCAAATGTTAATAGCAAGCATTGTCAAAAAGCAAGACACAAACCAACAGCAAAGAAACTTAGGGCCTTATTTATGAAGACCTTGTGCCACCGGTGCGTCATTTTTTTTCCCATGTTAAAAGTGACACACCGACAGCGCAAGGCAATCATAAATAAGGCCCAAATGTAAATACCATTCATTTGCCCCCAAAATCGTTTTTTGAATAACATTTTACAAACACTGCGCAGGTCATATGTCCAAGCATTTCACTACTGAAACTTCACTCTTTCACAAAAAACAATTCCTCTATCTTGCATATATAAATATCAAACATTTCCCAAAAACATGCCACAAACCAAAAAGAAAAAATCTCAATCTGCTTCCAAATCTGAGGTAATGCAACTGACATCATTATAAAAGGTTCAAATATATTTATTTAATGAGACAAACACTAATAATTTCTTCTAAAAAATATAAAAGCCATCCATTTACCCCAAAATCGTTTTTAAATAACATTTTTAAAACACAGCACAGGTCCTATGTACAAGCATTTAATTTCACTACTGAAACCTCACTGTTTCACAAAAGACAATTCCTCTATCTTGCATATTTTAATAACGAGCATTTCCACAAAACATGCCACAAACCAACAAGAACAAATCTCAATCTGCTTCCTAATTAGAGGTAACACAGGTGACATAATTCTAAAAGGTTCAAATATATTTATTTAATGAGGCAAACACTATTAATTTCTTCTCAAAAATATAAGCCATCCATTTACCCCAAAATCGTTTTATAAATAACTTTTTACAAACACAGCACAAGTCCTATGTACAAGCATTCAATTTCACTACTGAAACTTCACTATCTGCTTCCAAATCTTCTCCATAGAGCAAACAAATCTCTATCTAAATTAAATGAATCATTACTTACCTTTACAAATGCTTTGGGAGATTGAGAACAGTGTCGGACACACACACCAATTTTTCTTTAGCAGAGCAAAAGGTGTGCACTCAATACACTGAAACAAAGACTTGCAAAGAAAACCTCTAATTCTACACACATATGCCTCATTTCAACCAATCAAAACTCTTCCCTCACTATTTTCAAACCAACACCCTTCCCCCTCTCAGACCTTTCTATTTGTTACCATAGCAACTCCCTCCTAACTGAACTCTCAGGTTCAAAAGTTTATTCTACAATGTTGCAAATTAAGTCAGCAAGGATGTTTGACCTCTCAATACACCAGCTTATCCAGGACATTATTGCTTTTAGTGACTTTTTCTTAACCATTCAAATTGCTTCTTTCACACCACACAACAATTCACCCTAACTTTCAGTTTTCAACTATCTGAATCCTCCAATCATTGCTTGTGATTCAAGAGCAGGGAAACTCCACAAATATTTTTTTGTAAACTCCTACTGTTTCAACTGCCATGTCATTCCCACACTTCATCTGACTGCACCAAAACCTTCTCTCATCATGTATTCTGTGCATGTATTCTAGCACAAATTTTCACAACCTTGATGTATCAAATGTGGAAATCAAGTGGATTGGCCAGAGAGGATTGAGATGTCAACAATTAATACCATTGGTGAAAACCTTTTTGCATCTGCCAAACACTGACATCTTAATAGTGCACTGTGGTGGAAATGACTTGGGCACTATGACTGGGGTTGGTCTGGAAATGCTTTTAAAGGACACCTTTGATCAATTGACACTTTTTCCACAAACTGCCTTGGTATATTCCAATATATGCCAAAGACAGAAATGGAACTGGTCCAACCAATTTTGTCCACAATTTGAGAAAGCACGGAAACATGTGAATAATTCTGTTTCTGCTTACATGAGATACTATGGAATGGGTTCAATATACAACAATAACTTGTGTTACAACATGCAAGACATCTACAGAGGAGATGGTGTGCACTTCTCAGATGAGTGGAATAGAATATTCCTCCTGAATTTAAGACTGTGCATTGGAACCTACTTGTAGGTACTTAAATCAGCCACAGAACCCAAAAGCTCTTTTCAGAGCTACCCTACCTCTGATCACTCATAATGATTTTCTTTTTCTAACTTTTTTCACTATTTTTCACCAGAGTACGCTCCCCGGTACGCTTCCCTGTGCGCGTACTGGGCGCTCCCCACTTGAAAAATTTAAAAATGTTTTTTTGGGGGGGACATAAATGAGCCTCATAAACCCCCCTCAGAAAACCTAGAGGGTCAGGAAGTGTCTACCATGCCCCCTTCTACCCATTCCCAACGTTGTTTATCCTCCATCTTGTGTCTCAATTCTACCAAAACACAAAATGGAGGACTCCCGTAACGCTGCCGGTGCGCGTACCGGGGCGCGCACCGGTAAGCGCTCCCTAAAAAAAGGTGGGAAAGTAATTTACAGAAAAACCAGTGGAGACACTTACACCAAATATAGAATAGGCCCTACTACATAGCAGTCACTACCATTTACCCAAATTTGGTTGTATTCCATTGAGCCATTTGGGCTGTAGCCCTGTCTAAATATCCTGAGGTAAATTACATGACAAAAACACATATGAAAGTGTTAGAATTTACAACCAATTAAAATGTTATTTACATTTTGTACTTTTATGTGCTGACATTTGATTGGTTAAGAACATGAATATATATGAAAAATGAGAGGGAAACACAGCCATTTTGACTAAGACTACCTAAGGTACATTTGGAAAGAACTTTGACAGAAAACTTCAACTACTTTGAAATAGGTAAGTTGTTAATTTGAAAGGAGAACTATGTTATGCACTTTAAGTTATTTGGGAAAACGTTTTCAGATAGTTATATACTGTCCCTCTGTAAGAGTTAGAGATTGAGATAGACTTCTCTGTTATAATTATGGATTGAGTTAGGCTTCTCTGGTATAATTATGCATTTACTTAGGCTTCATCACAGGCACTTTTTAATAGTTCTACTTCCTGCCTGAAACCATACACTGCTCAAAGATAACTTCACTGTTAAAAACTCACAAGTACCTGTCTGAACTTAAACCCAACAGTGCCCTAACTATACTGATATATTTATTTTTTGTGCAATTTACAGCAACAAAATGGAAGGAGAACATAATATTTCTTTCGAAATTGTTTTGGACAACAACCCTTAAGAAAAAATTGCTGAGATTGATAACTTTGATTTTATGGATGACTCTTTGGACCATCAATAGTTCAGTGTGTGGAATCAATGGAATCACAGATGGAAAATGATGACATTCCAGATGATCTAATGTTAGAAGTTCTTTTAAATTTTGAAAAATCAGAACAATAAATTTATATTTAATAATTAAAAATTGTTTGAGACATTATTCATTTGTATATGTAATTCATCAAGTAGTTCCAAAATGTTTATAATATAAAGTAAGACTTATAGTATACTGTGCAACTTTTTTGTGTTACATAGTAAGTTTGCTCATAGTTACTTCCTTTCTCCCACTATATTATCTCCAATGTGTATTTAACATCTCTTTATCATCTCCTGCCTCCAAGTTGTTTCTGCTTTCCTGACAGACTATGGTATGAATTCCATATACCACAATAACTTCTGTAACAACATGCAAGATATCTACAAAGGAGACGGTGTATATAAAATTTTAGACTCTGCATTGGTACCTACATGTTGGTACTTAATAAAAAAAAACAACAAAAAGAGCAATTAATAAACATACAATTTTTGAAAAGTCTGTCATTCCTTTTTCCCCATGGTACGCTCCCTGGTGCGCTCTCCGGTACGCGTACCGGGCGATCCCCCCGCGCAAAAAAAATGTATGTTGCTCCCCTGGGCCCTAATATAGCCCCCACATCAAACCTAGGGGGTCGGGGGGGTCTACCCTGCCCCCTTATGGTCATTTCCCCCTTTTTTTTTCCACCTCTTGTGTTTCCATCCTACTGAGACACAAGATGGTGGCCGCTCCAGACTGTTTCGAATGTTTACAGACACCTGTAAGCCAATCAGCTTTCCGTGCCCAAGTCGCGAAGTGCGCCCGGTGCGCGTGCCGGGGCGCGCCTATAGATATATATATTTTTTTTAACCTAAATTTCTCAAAATCCACTGGAGCACATATCTTGAGACATAGCAAAGGCACATCGGGCTACCAGTCCCTACAATTTTGCCAAGTTTGGTGGAAATCCATTCAGCCGTTCGGGCTAAAAGTGAGTTTGACCGCCCTAAGGAAATTAACATGGGGAAAACACGTTTTGGGACCCCCCTTTTATCTCGGCCCCAGCTTGACAAATCCCCCCCCAAACTTTCAGGGAAGGAACGGAGCGCCGCAAGGCAAATTTGAGGAAATTTTCAGGCAGATTCCTCAACCGGCGCCAAAGTTATTCACAATAGAATGTTGAGATTTTGCATTGAAAAAAATCCTAACTATAACTACCTACTACTGGCGCCCGCCAGTAGGTAATACATATATATATATATGCGGAACTGTACAAATGGAAAAGCTCTAATCTGCTAAGTAAACCAGAATTTGAATTTCTTAAGAATGACTATCCGACAACGCCCCAACTTTACTTCATACCCAAGATACATAAAGACGCTGTGAAACCCCCAGGGAGACCTAATATTTCAGCTATAGGTAGTTTGTTTGAGAACACGAGCATTTATGTGGACAGTTTTCTGCAGACGTTTGTTAAAAATTTACCCGCTTATGTACAGGACAGTGGAGATTTTCTCCGTAAAGTGTATGATTTTGACTGGAATGATGAATATGTTTTCATGACCCTTGATGTACAATCATTGTATACCAGTAGTAGACACACAGATGGGCTTAAAGCACTCCAACATTACCTTAATCTCAGACCCATTGCAATGTACGATCACACAGTAATGCTCCTGCAAATGGTAGAATGGTGTCTTACCAATAACACTTTTATCTTTGATCGGTTGCACTACAAACAGCTGCAGTGTTCTGCCATGGGTACTTGCTTCTACCTCAGTTATGATAATTTGCATATGGGCTGGTGGGAGGAGCAAGTACTGTCAGTCACCCAGGCATCCAGCATGGAAGAAAGTGTAATAATCTACAAACGCTATATAGATGACATTTTCATTCTATGGAAAGGGTCAGAAGAGAGCGCTCAAAGCTTCGCCTCTGCGATTAATGAGAACACTCTCAACCTAAAATTTACATGTCCAACCAGTAAAAGGTCAATACAATTTCTGGATATAGAACTATACGTAGACAAAAATAAAATACAAACTAAAACCTATAGAAAACCTACTGGGGGAAACGCGGTGCTGCATCCACAAAGTTTCCATCCAGTCAAACTGAAAGAATCCATCCCCAATGCAGAATGCCTACGTATGACCAGAAATTGCAGTACTGAAGCAGGTGCCCAAGAGGCTAAATCCAATCTCTTTGAGAGACTCAGTAAAAGAGGTTATAGACCACAAACCCTATCCCAAGCAGAACACAGATGCCGAAATTTAAATAGAAGGGACCTTCTATTCTCAGACAAAAACAAAAAGGAACAACAAATGAAATCAGTCCCAGACATCCCTAGACTGATAACGGGGTACAATGCCTTCCATAGCCACGTGAGAAAAATTCTACAGAGGCACTGGCCACTGATACAGAATGATCCTGTAATAGGACAATGGTGTGGCAGAAGCCCCTCAATCACTTTTAGGAGGGCCAAATCGATGCGCAACCAGTTGGTTGTCAGCGCACCGACAATAACCAAGCCACCGAATTGGTTAAATACTCAGAGAGGTTTCATCAAGTGCTCAAAATGCAAAGCATGCAGACAAGGTATTAACACCAAGGAAGTAACTGTTCCCTTTAGAAATAAGCCCTATACCATCAGAGGTCTGTACACTTGTAAAACAGAGTACGCAGTGTACGTCCTTGTTTGTAAATGTGGCAAGCGGTATGTAGGGAGCACCATCCACCTGGCAAATGTCCAAATCCTGCAGCATCTGCGAGCCATAAGCAATAACGATGAGACCTATCCCGTGGCTAGGCACATAAACAAAGCGCCCTCTGGCAACAGCAATGACATTAAATATTTTTTCATTGACAGTATTGCCAAAAGCATCAGAGGAGGTAATCGCAGACTTGCCATAAGGCGCTTGGAATCTAGATATATCATCTTACTAGATTCCAAGATCCCTAATGGGCTCAATGCCGATGAAGCATTGACCGTACATCTATAAATCAGCATAGTTAGTACTCCCGAACCCCCCCTTTCCCACTCCTGTAACATCTGCATCATCACTTATGTAAATACTTTCTTTTGTCTGGTTTACTTTTAGCACCGTTTTATAATCACTGTGTATCACTTTATAATGGTTCCATGATACACAACCTAAAATACAGGTAAACACGGGTGGAGAGTAGACGTGCAACCCAAGCAGTATTGGGGAGGATAGACTTGAAATTGTGTATCTTTACATATCGTATGGTTTATATGTAACAGTGAGTATGTGTTTCAAGTATATGCATGTATTATATGCATATGAGAGTCACTGACTTTCACATTTCAATTCACGTTTATGTCATCACTATGCTTCGCATACTATAGCTAATGATACACAACGATTGTGTGAGACAATATATATGTGTTAATCCTCCCAAGTATGCGTAAACCTTTTCATGCGCTTGAAATTAATGAGGTCTTTTGTCTATGTCTCCACCTGACCTGAGCCGCTTGACGAAGCCTGGCTGTAAACTACACCCCTGTACTTGATAAGAACCATGTATCACACGCAATACAATTACTCATGGGTTTTTTTTCGCTTGACTTTTGTTATTGTATTTTTTCTCCGATTATGTTTAAGAGAAAGAAATTTGGACATTTTGTTCAGTGATTATGATAATGACGGTGCGTAAATCAGTTTCTGTTATTTTGTTAAGGAACTCGTCTATGTCCCTTGTTGTATAAACAAGTAAGTGAACCAGAATAACCATGACAACCAGCAACCTATCACAGTGATGTAACTGTTTTTGTGTTTTTGTGCTGGGGTATATATAATTTGCACTGCCATTGATGTGGATGAAGTGAGCAAGGCGGAGGCTTCCGCTGAAACGCGTCTGTAAGCAGCTTTTTGGAAATAAAATGAAACTTGAGTCGAACTTACGGTGTCAGTGCCATCCTTGATTGGAAGGAAATGCAGCTTGGTAACCAATATATATATATATGTATATATATATATATATATATATATATATATATATATATATATATATATATATATATATATATATATATGTATATATATATATATATATATATATATATATATATATATATATATATATATATATTACCTACTGGCTATCGCCAGTAGGTATATATAGTTAGGATTTTTTTCCTATGGGACTTTTGAAAATTCTATGTCTAATAACTTTGACGTTTGTGGACGGAATCGGCTGAAATTTTCAGGAAAATGGCACATGTTGTTTCTGAGTAGCCCCTGGAAATTTGGGGGGGTTTGGTTAAGGGGGGGCCGAGAAAAAAGGGTCCCAAAACGCGTTTTTCCAATGTTAATTTCCATAGGGCGTTTGGCCTCACTTTTAGCTCGAACGGCTGAATGGATTTGCACGAAACTTGGCAAAATTGTAGGGACTGTTAGCCCGATGTGCCTTTGCTGGGTCTCAATATATGTGCTCCAGTGGATTTTGAGAAATTAACGTTTTAAAAAATTTATATATCTTTGACAGCGTCCCAGATAGCGCTCCAGATCGCGTACTTTTCGCGTCACGGAGCTTTGCGTAGCGAAGCTGATTGGCTCTACGGCGTCTGTCAACATTCTAAACAGTCCTGTGCGGCCGCCATCTTGTCTCTCGGTAGGATCGAGAGACAAGAAGAGGTGAAAAACGAAGGGGGAATTTAATGAAAGGGGGCAAGGTAGACCCCTCTTGACCCCCTAGGAATGATGTTGGGGTTATTAAAGGGTCCCGTGGGGAAAATAAAAAAAAATTGATTTTTCACGGTAGAAGCGCTTCCCGGATCGCGAACAGGGCCGCAAACTGGTAGCGAAACGGGAATTCGCCATTTTGTGTTTCGATTTAATTAAATTACTAGGTATAAGGGGGTACGGGAGACGTATCCTGATCCCTTATGTTTTCTGAGGGTGGCTGAGGAGGCTCATATATGTTGATACATGTCTTCCAGCGGCTGTGCGTGAGCGTTTTATTTTTTTTGCTGCGTGACGTCTGTTAAGGTACGATTCGATGGAAATCAGGAAGTGTTGACCGCCATTTTGTCACTGCGAGTAAATATTTTATTTGTTATAAATAAATCATTATTGATAAACATTGTCTGCGCCATCTTGCCTTTTTTGCAATGCCACACTTTTGTCGAGCACAGCAGCCATTTTAGATGCCTTGACCAGACCCACTGTCTGCACCCTCGCAAGCATCTCCCCCACGCACTGGTCACTCCCGCTCTCTTTTTCATGTATGGGCTAGAAACCTCCTCCCATCTGCGCTGTTCTTCTCTGAGAATCACACCCTGTGCCCGCCCGACACCTGCCTTTCACCCTATTCACTACTGCACCCTCTGACACTCCTCTTCCTCTGTGTCCGATTGTCTAGGCCTGTCCCAGGCTATCACCTAGCCCTGCGGATGTAGTTTATGGCCCCAGCTGTAAAGAATCACCCCTCTTCAAAGAAGTTACAGCAGATCAAGGCCCCCACCCGATGAGATCCGTCACACTACACGCGTTCCTGCAATCTGATAACCATCCTGTATTGTGATTGGAGAGGGGATTCTCACTGTGAGGGTGTGTGGGACCGAGCCTGAAGCGGAAGATTCCAGGGATGCCTTTTTGTACATCAAAGTCTTCACAATTATGTGTCACATTAAAAAAAAAGTAGAAGGAAAATAACACTTTAATAACTTATAAATATATACATCGCAACAAAAACAGTAAACACCTTAAAACATTTTTTATTAAAACAGAAGCAACAATGGTTTATGACATGGGGAACAGTAGTGATATCCTGGGCGGGTGATGGAACTGGGTTTTTTAATGGAAAAACATCTACAGAGAAAACTATTGGTAAATTATACTTCTCCGGAAATTTTAAACTCACAAATGTTTCATTTGTATAATCGTTTTATGAACATGTACATTAAAAAACTAAAAGAAATGCCAAGAACGTCCCATGTGAAAGTGAATTTTATTTGGCAATTTTTTTCTTTTCCTTCTCATGAAAAGAAAGTTAAAGCCAGGTTCGTTACCTGCGTCATTTGCAAAAAAAAAACTGTCGAGAGGGACCGAAAAAAAATAGCGCTATGGTAATCATACCATGCATCGGCACATGGAGAGGTGGCACCCTCTTAATTATTCTAAAGCACAACTTCGAGATTTGGGGGATAACCCCCGACCGGCAAAAACATCCACCAATGACTTAGCAATAAGTGAGTCAGAGGCAAGGGAAACGGTCCCAAATCTGGAAAAGAACTTTGGGCAGATGAGATTGACTTGTGTAGCATGTGGAAAATTATTTCATGCGGAGAGATCAGTATTACTTCAATAAATACAGTAATCAATGATGCATTAGAACTTAATATCAATTCATTTTCCGAACGTATAATCAATACCCATCCCGGATCAATTCATTGTCCGAACATATAATCAGTAAAAAGTGCAACAAGTGCGACAAAATCATATCGATAATTCATTGTGAGCAAGTATCAAAAGTGTCGACAATTCTAACCTTCAATAAATACAGTAATCAATGATGCATTAGAACTTAATATCAATTCATTGTCCGAATGTATAATCAGTACAAGTCCCATGTCAATTTATTTTTCGAACGTATAATCAATACCCATCCCGGATCAATTAATTGTCCGAACATATAATCAGTCTTATCCCATATCAATTCATGTGCTAAAAACTGCATACATATCTCATGATATCAATGCTGAGCAATCGGGGCACAATAGTTTCATTTGTACCGGCGCCATTTTGGGTGAGGTCAGGAAGGTCCAAGTATAGTCAAAATGTCTCCACCAACTTGTGGTTGGACCGGGACCTCTTTCGGCAGTCCAAAAGTTTTCGTTGAAGGGTAGTAGAGGGGACTGGCGACATGAACCATCAGTCAAAGAGGGGTGGGAGGCAAAAATCTCTCCTACCGGGTCATACTGGTGTCCCACCGGAACTGATCAAGTTGGTAGTCTTGCAGGATTTTGGTGATTTCAAGACTGAGGCCGGCGCCGGCATAAGCGCGCCGACGTCCCGCGGCTACGTCGTGGTCGTTCCGTGGGTGATCATGGCAGTCATTCCCCATCGGGGGTCGGGGGCCCCCGTGGCTCTTATAGAATCTTCAAAGTTGAGGAGAACGTTTCTGGATGCAGGACTCATTTTGTAGTTGAACTTAGAAGCGCCGTTGCACCGCAACAGTGGACGAGTCCTCCGCTGGGTGAGCGGAGCATCATTGCCTCGCAATAGTGGACGAACCCTTTTGTTGGGTGAGTGGAGCGTCGCTGCATCGCAAGAGTGGACGAACCCTTTTGTTGGGCGAGTGGAGCGTCGCTGTATCGCAAGAGTGGACAAACCCTTTTGTTGGGTGAGTGGAGCGTTGGGGGTGCAGCTGAGGGGCCCCCACCTGGGTGGGTGGGAGAGGCTCGTTCGCGCCGCCTCTCCCTCCCAGCGCACCCCACGCCGACACCTGGCGTTGATATCCGTGATGTCCGGACCAGGCGATAAGAGGGCGGGGGGTCGGAGGCAGAGGCAAGACATCCCCCCCCGTGGCCTGCAGGGCGCCGCTTCAGGCCCAAGCGGGGAGCTCATATCAAGCCGGGGCCAGACCAGGAGATACGAGGGGGGGGGGTCGGTGGCATATGCAAGACATCCCCCCCCCCGTTGTCGCAGTGATGATTTTAGAAAGAAGAAGAATCCCGTCGGCTTTGGCTCCTCTCCTGGCCCACCTTACGGGATGACCTCCCCGGCCGACGGCTGCCAGCAGGACTCGCCCTACACGTGCGGAAGGCTTCGTCTTCCGGATGGGCGTAGCCGCGAACCTGTTGCACTTCGGGAATTTCCGGAATGGGGGTAGGTATCTGCTGATTTGTATTTATTTCATGTTACCGTTATTGGGCGTGGCGGGCGGTGGGACGGACATGCTTGGAGCAGGGGGGGGGTGGCGGAGCCTAGCTACCTCGTGGCTGCCGTAACGTCAAGCTTGGCTTCTTTCACCATTGTCATGTTTCTTATTTCTAGCGAAGTCAAAAACTCATCAGAGGCCTACTGATTTTGTTCGATTTCTTTCCTTTCCTTTTAAAGTGTGTTTCATGCTAAAGTTTCTGTTTAACAGGATACAGGGATTACTTCGTATTTTACATATGTCTTCTTTATTAGGGTTTCTCTCCGGTTGAGTCAGATGATGTACCTCTAATAAATGGTCCGGGTGGAAGTAGTTTCTCAATCAGTGGGGAGTGACAGATTACAACGGGGGACAAAAGTCTGCATTACCTATCCTTCACTATCTGCAAAGGGAGACAGAATATTTCTATTCTTCTCTGTTTGTAGACAGGGAATATCTCAAACAGCAATAATCGATAAAAAAATAGTAGGATTATAACACTTTAATAAGTTATAAATATATACATCGCAACAAAAACAGTAAATACCTTAAATTTTTTTTATTAAAACAGAAGCAACAATGACAACTAACAGTAGTGATATCCTGGGCGGGTGATGGAACTGGGATTGTTAATGGAAAAAGATCTACAGAGAAAACTATTGGTGAATTATACTTCTCCGGAAATTTAAAACTCACAAATGTTTTATTTGTGTAATCGTTTCAGGTCAAACGGATTGTGGGACAATGTTCACAATGGAAGAGTCACCAAAAGGCATTTGGATCGATGTTGCAGCAGGCTGTCATGTATATAGTTATTTAATAAAACGTTTTACCCTGTTACTTTGCTGGTGTGTTGTATATATGTATAATATTTGCATAGGGTTTGTCGTTATTTTGGGTGGGGTGGGGTGGGCGGCGGAGTCGAGCTGTCTTGCAGCCATCATGGTGTGGAGCTAAGTTCATCTTACTAGTTTCGTATTTCTCATGTGGGATTGTTCTTAATGTTTCTATTTTAGCGAGGTCAAAAACAGATCCCATTAGTGGCCTACTGATTTTGCTCGATTCCTTTTGTTTTTTTAAACTATTTTTCACTATCTGCAAAGACTAAACAGAGTATTGCGACTCTGTGCTTGTTTGTAAATACAGAATGAACCAAAGAGAACCAATTCTAAAACAGTAAATGCTTGGATAGCAATCAATCAAATGGAGAGAGAAGCAGGCACGACAGATTACAACGGGGGCAAAGGCCTGCGTTAACTACCCTTCACTATCTGCAAAGAGAGAGTACTGCTAAGAGAAAAGAGGGGGGGGGGAGGAGGGGGCAGCGTTCAAAGCACATCAGCGTGCATAAACACGAAAATGTTTTGACCTATCACGTACTTGACATTTGACAGCATTTGATATTTGGTATTAAAAAACCATTGAAATTCATAGGAAAAAACCATAGGTTTTAGGCCATATATAGTTAGGAATTTGCATTTACAAAACCTTATTTTACTCGCATAAAACCATTGAAATTTGCATATATAGTTAGATGCGCTAACTATATATCGCGCACCCGCAATCCACTGCTGATGATGTCACATATTACATCATTCATGACATGGTCAGTGACATCACTGATGACATCACTGACAACATCACTGATGACATCAATCATGTGATAATACGAGCAACCTCTTCAGACTCTAATATAACCTTAGATACACTCCGAGTAAACAGACACTCACAGACTGTCACTCATCCATGGAATTACTCACACACCTAGTCAGTCATGCACTGAATCAATCACACCTCCATATCCTCAACTATACAGTTATACACACCTTACTTATTCAAACATATACTAACACATATTTACTCTTTTATACAATCCCTGATACAAGTTCACAATGATCCATACAGCCACTCACACATTCACTGGCTCTTATGCACAGTAATTTATATATGTGAACTTTCACATGTACTGTGTTTTACATATGTACTTACTTTGACATGTAGCACTGAGATATCCATTCACTCACCAATACACTCGTACACAGTCAACCACCCATAGAGCTGTTTCCATTTGCAGTTTTGAACCCATAGATCTAGTGAATAAACTGATCACACATGTATGCACAGAGTCACACACCTCCCAGCCACCCCCACACACACACTCACTCTCCCATACAAATACTTGGGCAACCAATCAATAACCCATACAGTTACTCATATAGCTACTGATCAACACATGCAGCAGTTCATAGAACAACAGATATACTGATGCACAAATTAAGACAGTTTAGTCACTAACCCATGCACTCAGTGAGACACATTTAATCACTCTCTCATACAGTCAGTCATGCACCTACTAAATCCTTCATCCAGACACTTATACATCCACTCATTCTTCAATATGTAAGACATATTTTAACTTTACAGAAACAGACAGCCACTCGATGATGTCAACAGTGATGTCATCAGTGATGTCATTTGAGTTGTCATCAGTGATGTCATCAGTGATGTCAATGACCATGTCATGAATGATGTAATATGTGACATCATCAGCAGTGGATTGCAGGTGCGCGATATATAGTTGGCGCATCTAACTATATATGCGAATTTCAATTGTTTTATGCGAGTAAAATAAGGTTTTGTAAATGCAAATTCCTAACTATATATGCCTAAAACCTATGGTTTTTTCAGTGAATATATAAACCCCCCCAAATTGTCAGGGGCTGCTCAGAAACAAAATGTTCCATTTTCCTGAAAATTTCAGCCAATTCCGTCCACAAACGCCAAAGTTATTAGACATAGAATTTTCAAAAATCCCATAGAGAAAAAATCCTAACTATATATACCTACTGGCGACCGCCAGTAGGTAATATATATATATATATATATATATATATATATATATATATATATATATATATATATATATATATATATATATATATATATATATATATATATATATATATATATTTTCACAGAAAAAACCATAGGTTTTAGGCATATATAGTTGGATGCAATTACTATATATCGCGCACCCGCAATCCACTGCTGATGATGTCACATATTATATCATTCATGACATGGTCAGTGACATCACTGATGACATCACTGATGACATCATCCAGTGACTGTATGTTTCTGTAAAGTTAAAATATGTCTTACATATTGAAGAATGAGTGGATGTATAAGTGTCTGGATGAAGGATTTAGTAGGTGCATGACTGACTGTATGAGAGAGTGATTAAATGTGTCTCACTGAGTGCATGGGTTAGTGACTAAACTGTCTTAATTTGTGCATCAATATATCTGTTGTTCTATGAACTGCTGCATGTGTTGATCAGTAGCTATATGAGTAACTATATGGGTTATTGATTGGTTGCCCAAGTATTTGTATGGGAGAGTGAGTGTGTGTGTGGGGGTGGCTGGGAGGTGTGTGACTCTGTGCATACATGTGTGAACAGTTGATTCACTAGATCTATGGTTTCAAACCTGCATGTGGAAACAGCTGTATGGGTGGTTGACTGTGTACGAGTGTATTGGTGAGTGAATGGATATCTCAGTGCTACATGTCAAAGTAAGTACATATGTAAAACACAGTAGATGTGAGAGTTCACATATATAAATTACTGTGTATAGGAGCCAGTGAATGTGTGAGTGGCTGAATGGATCATTGAAAACTTGTATCAGGAATTGTATAAGAGAGTAAATATGTGTTAGTATATGTTTGAATAAGTAAGGTGTGTATAACTGTATAGTTGATGAAATGGAGGTGTGATTGATTCAGTGCATGACTGACTAGGTGTGTGAGTAACTCCATGGATGAGTGACAGTCTGTGAGTGTCTGTTTACTCTGAGTGTATCTAAGGTTATATTAGAGTCTGAAGAGGTTAAGCGTATTATCACATGATTGATGTCATCAGTGATGTTGTCAGTGATGTCATTTGAGTTGTCATCAGTGATGTCATTTGAGTTGTCATCAGTGATGTCATCAGTGATGTCACTGACAATGTCATGAATGATGTAATATGTGACATCATCAGCAGTGGATTGCGGGTGCGCAATATATAGTTATTGCATCTAACTATATATGCGAATTTCAATGGTTTTGTGCGAGTAAATTAAGGTTTTGTAAATGCTAATCCCTAACTATATATGGCCTAAAACCTATGGTTTTTTCAGTGAATTTCAATGGTTTTTTAATAGCAAATATCTACAGCTGTAACATATATTCTTATTCTAATTCACAAATATATTTTACATATTTTTTTTTAAGCAAAGGACCCAGATGCATTTACAGTTTATCACTAACAATGTTCCAGGCTAATGTATTTTCACGGGAAATTAACAACTGTCCTGCAAGTAAAATATTCCTATTTCGTGAAAAAGGGCGTTTCTTCGTCCCATGAGGGAGCCGTTGAGCAAAAGAGACACGGCCTGCTGTCTTAGTCGCTGCTAGGCCTGATTATCGGATTTTTATCGATCACTTTATGTTGCAACAGTGGAAAGCAAAACAGCCCTTGCCCATTTATTTTTACAGCATTCCTTCGTATTATACCCTACCCCCAAACAGTATTTTGCCTGTTACCATAGTAATAGTTTATGGAACACTTACGTAAGCACATAGGTTAAAATTTCACCACAATATGCTGCAAATGAGTGAGCTTCAGCATTATACTTCAAATTATAAATATCATTTCTATTGATGACTGCTACCCCCACAAAAAAACAGACGTATGTACTTTTTTAATTAACTTTTATTAAAACAATAACTGGAACTATAACTAAAAGATAACACTACAATAAATAACTAGAACTATAAGTAACAAAACAATATAATAAACAAAATATAATATGGAGTCCAAAATAAGTATTGTAGTTAATCTGCAAAACAAAAAGAAAATTAGTGTTTAAAATTAGATTGAAGTGACTAAATGAGATCAAACATCACAAGTCAAAGTAAAACTTGACAATATTTATATTTTTTAAAATCTTCGCAGTGTGCCTGAAACGCTTCCACTGGCATTGCACATGCAGACTTTGGTCCACCCTCTTTATCAATTTTTGCAGTTTGAGATATAACGTCCTACATGTGTTATTCATCTCCTACTTTCTCCTTTCAAATTCTCTTGTAAAGACCTTAACAACAAATAAAGGGAAAATTTTCTGCATATTTTTAATAAAGCATTTGACACAATGCATAGTAACACCGTATTTATTGAATGTTTTGAAATTAATTTTCACAAGTCTTAAAAAAGGTGAATGCAAGAAAAGTTACTTGCCGCATATGCAAGACTGCTTTCAAGAGGAGACCCCAATAAAAAGGACTTGTGTGGAACTGCAAGTATGCTGAAGCAGTTGCAGACTAAGAATCCGGTCAACTTTGCAAGGGAAGAGTTAAGGAGATTGAGAGCGGCTCCTTCTGCTTCATGAGAAGGCCCGAGTACCAGTGGAGCAACACCGTCAACCTCTAGAGCACAGCCTAATATTTGTCCCCAATTTGAAACCCTTTAAGAGAAAAAGTAAGAAGGTTGGGAGCTTTGTATGCCATCCTAATATCTAATTATCCATAGTTATACAGAGATCCGCCCTGTATCAGACTCATATGTACAAGTGTGTATTGTAGATTATCTGCCACCGAAAACCTCTCAAGTACCTATATACCTGTTACTTTTTAACTTCGTTGAGTAGTCATATTGTGAGTATTTACCTTAAAGTTGTTAATTTTTTATTGATTATTGCTCTTTGAGATATTCCCTGTCTACAAACAGAGAAGAATAGGAATATTCTGTCTCCCTTTGCAGATAGTGAAGGATAGGTAATGCGGACTTTTGTCCCCCGTTGTAATCCGTTATGCCTGTTTTTCTCCCCACTGATTGATTGATTGGCTGGACATTTATTGTTCAAGGAATAGTTCTGACGAGGTATTCTCTGTTTGCAAATAACGTGGAATAGAAATATTCTGTCTAGTCTTTGCAAGTAGTGAAGGGTGGGTAATGCGGACCTTTGTCCCCCGTTGTAATCTGTCATGCCCATCTACTCCCCACTGATTGAGAAACTAGTTCCACCCGGACCATTTATTAGAGGTACATCATCTGGCTCAACCGGAGAGTACCCCTAATAAAGAAGACATATGTAAAATACGAAGTAAACGCTGTATCCTGTTAAACAGAAACTTTACAATGAAACACACTTGAAAAAGAAGGGAAAGAAATCGAACAAAATCAGTAGGCCACTGATGAGTTTTTGACTTCGCTAGAAATAAGAAACATGGAAGTGGTGAGAGAAGCCAAGCTTGACGTTATGGCAGCCACGAGGTAGCTAACCTCCGCCACCCCCCCACTGCTCCAAGCATGTCTGTCCCACCGCCCGCCACACCCAATAACGGTAACATGAAATAGATACAAATCAGCAGATACCTACCCCCATTCCGGAAACTCCCGAAGTGCAACAGGTCCACGGTTACGCCCATCCAGAAGATGAGGCCTCAACACGTGCAGGGCGGGGCCCGACTAGCCGCCATCAGCCGGAGAAGTCGTGGGATGGTCGGCCCGGAATGTGCTGGTCTTCCCTTTCTCTTCTGGCGCCCTGCAGGCCACGGGGGGATGTCTTGCCTCTGCCTCCGACCCCCCCTCTTATCGCCTGGTCCGGACATCACGAATATCAACGGCAGGTGTCGGCGTGGGGTGCGCTGGGAGGGAGAGGCGGCGCGAACGAGCCTCTCCCACCCCCCCAGGTGGGGGCCCCTCAGCTGCACCCCCAACGCTCCACTCACCCAACAAAAGGGTGGTCACGTAAGGTGCACCAGGAGAGGAGCCGAGGCCGACGGGATCTTCTTCTTTCTTCAATAATGGCTGTAACAACACTGGGGGGGATGTCTTGCACATGCCACCTACCCCCCCCTCCCCTCGTATCTCCTGGTCTGGTCCCGGCTTGGTATGAGCTCCCCGTTCGGTCCTGAAGCGGAGCCCTGCAGGCCACGGGGGGGATGTCTTGCCTCTGCCTCCGACCCTCCCCCCCCTCTTATCACCTAGTCCGGACATCACGGATATCAACACCAGGTGTCGGCGTGGGGTGCGCTGGGAGGGAGAGGCGGCGCGAACGAGCCTCTCCCACCCCCCCAGGTGGGGGCCCCTCAGCTGCACCCCCAACGCTCCACTCACCCAACAAAAGGGTTCCTCCACTCTTGCGATGCAGCGGCGCTGCACTCACCCAACAAAAGGTCTCATCCACTATTGCGAGGCAATGATGCTCCGCTCACCCAGCGGGGGTCTTGGTTACTTTTGCGGTACAACTACGCTTTTCAGTTCAGCCTGAAAATGAGTCCTGCGTCCAGAAATGTTCTCCTCAACTTTGAAGATTCTATAAGAGCCACGGGGGCCCCCGACCCCCGATGAGAAATGACTGCCATGATCACCCACGGAACGACCACGACGTAGCCGAGGGACGTCGGTGCGCTCATGCCGGCGCCGGCCTCAGTCTTGAAATGATCAAAATCCTGCAAGACTACCAACTTGATCAGTTCTGGTGGGACACCAGTATGACCCGGTAGGAGAGATTGTTTCCTCCCACCCCACTTTCACTGATGGTTCATGTCACCAGTTCCCTCTGCTACCCTTCAATGAAAACTTTTGGACTGCCGAAAGAGGTCCCGGTCCAACCACGAGTTGGTGGAGACATTTTGACTATACTTGAACCTTCCTGACCTCACCCAAAATGGCGCCGGTACAAATGAAACTCTCAACTCCTTGTTGTGCCCCGATTGCTCAGCCTTGATATCATGAGATAGGTATGCAGTTTTTAGCACATGAATTGATATGGGATAAGACTGATTACACGTTCGAACAATGAATTGATATTAAGTTCTAATGCATCATTGATTACTGTATTTATTATTGAAGGTTGGAATTGTCGACACTAATGGTACTTGTTCACAATGAATTATCGATATGATTTTGTTGCACTTGAAATCAACGACCACTGACTCTGTTATGTTTTCCACAAATAAATACCCCCCCCCCCATTTACAGTTCCAGCCTGCTCCGTGGCCGGCCCACGGGGTTGTAGGCCCGTATTTGGGCATCAACATTTTTATTAAGGTTTTTGAAAAAGCAAACGTAGTTGTAACGCGTAGATTGGTAAGTTTCGAAGAAATGGCCACTGTTTCCGATTTTTTTTTTTTTTTTTTTTAAAAGCAGGTGAAATGAAGCAGCTCAATTAGTTAAGGGTTAAAAAGTATAGTACGCAGAAACATTGAAAATATGAATGGTCCAGGTTTGTTGTATGTGTTTTTCATTTTTGTACAGCATAAAGCAATCGATAAAGATCCTGGTATTTAGCCTCTACTTTATATGCTACCTGTATCAGGGAAGTTGTTTTAAATGCCCCTAAGCCACCCCGAAGGAATGTCACCTGGCCCCCCTAGTTCGAACGAAAATGACCCCGTACCACTGTAGGTTATCTCTCTTCCTCAAAAATGACAAAAATTACTTTCTAGGACGTTTTGGACATAGATGATTTTCATATGATCTATTTATTAAAGTAATACTCATCTCTCCGCAAGAAATTAATTTTCCACATGCTACACAAGTCAATCTCATCTGCCCAAAGTTCTTTTGCAGATTTGGGACCGTTTCCCTTGCCTCTGACTCACTTATTGCTAAGTCATTGATGGATGTTTTTGCCGGTCGGGGGTTATCCACCAAATCTCGAAGTTGTGCTTTAGAATAATTAGGAGGGTGCCACCTCTCCATGTGCCGATGCATGGTATGATTACCATAGCTATATTTTTTTTTTTCGGTCCCTCTCGAGAGTTTTTTTTTTTTGCAGATGAGGCAGGTAACGAACCTGGCATTAACTTTCTTTTCATGAGAAGGAAAAGAAAAAAATTGCGAGATAAAATTCACTTTCACATGGGACGTTCTTGGCATTTCTTTCAGAAACTTTTACATCACTGTGTCATTTCTTTGTCTATCCTGGTCAAAGCAATGTCATATAAATACTTGTTTAAAAAGTTTTTTTTAACGTGTTTACTTTGTTGGAGCGTTGTATATATTTATAAGTTATTAAAGTGTTATAATCCTACTACTTTGTTGGAGTGCTATATATTTTTAATGTGACACATAATTGTGAAGACTTTGATGTACAAAAAGGCATCCCTGGAATCTTCCGCTTCAGGCTCGGTCCCACACACCCTTACAGTGAGAATCCCCTCCCCAATCACAATACAGGATCGTTATCAGATAGTAGGAACGTGTGTGGTGTGACGGATCTCATGAGGTGGCGACCTTGATCTACTGTAACTCCTTTGAACAGGGGTGATTCTTTACAGTTGGGGCCATAAACTACATCCGCAGGGCTAGGTGATAGCCTGGGACCGGCCTGGACAATCAGACACAGAGGAAGAGGAGTGTCAGAGGGTGCGGTAGTGAATAGGGTGAAAGGGAGGTGTCGGGCGGGCATAGGGTGTGATACTCAGGGAAGAGCAGCGCAGATGGGGGGACGTTTATGGCCCATGCATGAGAGAGAGAGCAGGGGTGACCAGTGCGTGGGGGAGATGCTTGCGAGGGTGGGGAGCCATGCTGAGGATCGGCGGCGTGCAGAGAGTGGGTCTGGTCAAGGCATCTAAAAATGGCTGCCGTGCATGACAAAAGTGTGGCATTGGGAAAAAAGCAAAAGCAAGATGGCGCAGACAATGTTTATCAATACGGATTAATTTATAACAATTATTTTTAACAATATATTTACTCGCAGTGTCAAAATGGCGATCAACACTTCCTAATTTCCTTCGAATCGAACGTTAACAGAAGTCAAGCGGCAAAAAAAAAAAAAAAAACGCTCACGCGCAACCGCTGGAAGACAAGTATCAACATATATGAGCCTCCTCAACCACCCTCAGAAAACATAGGGGGTCAGGATACATCTCCCATACCCCCTTATACCCAATACTCACATTGCTTTTCCTCCATCTAGTAATTTAATTAAATCGAAACACAAAATGGCGAATTCACGTTTTGCTACCAGTTTGCGACCCGGTTCGCGAACCGAGAAGCGCTTCTACTGCGAAAAATCAAATTTTTTTATTTGCCCCACGGGACCCTTTAATAACCCCAACATCATTCCTAGGGGGTCAAGAGGGGTCTACCTTGCCCCCTTTCATTAAAATCCCCCTTCGTTTTTCTCCTCCTCTTGTCTCTCGATCCTACCGAGAGACAAGATGGCGGCCGCACCGGACTGTTTAGAATGTTGACAGACACCGGAGAGCCAATCAGCTTCGCTTTGCAAAGCTCCGTTACGCGAAAAGTACGTGATCTGGAGCGCTACCTGGGACGCTGTCACAGATATATCTGTTTTTTTAAATGTTAATTTCTCGAAATCCACTGGAGCACATATATTGAGACCCAGCAAAGGCACATCGGGCTAACAGTCCCTACAATTTTGCCAAGTTTCGTGCAAATCCATTCAGCCGTTCAAGCTAAAAGTGAGGCCAAAGGCCCTATGGAAAAATTAATGGGAAAAACGCGTTTTGGGACCCCCCTTTTTTCTCCGCCCCCCCTTGACGGAACCCCCCCAAATTTTCAGGGGCTACTCAGTAACAAAATGTGCCATTTTCCTGAAAATTTCAGCCGATTCCGTCAACAAACGCAAAAGTTATTAGACATAGAATTTTCAAAAGTTCCATAGAGAAAAAATCCTAACTATATATACCTACTGGCTATCGCCAGTAGGTGATATGTATATATATATATATATATATATATATATATATATATATATATATATATATATATATATATATATATATATATATATATATATGTATGTATGTATATATATATATGTTACTTACAGTTTGTACTTTTATGTGCTGACATTTGATTGGTTAAGAACATGAATATATATGAAAAATGAGAGGGAAACACAGCCATTTTGACTAACACTACCTAAGGTACTTTGAAATAGGTAAGTTGTTAATTTGAAAGGAGAACTATGTTATGCACTTTAAGTTAATTTGGGAAAACGTTTTCAGATAGTTATATACTGTCCCTCTGTAAGAGTTAGAGATTGAGATAGACTTCTCTGTTATAATTATGGATTGAGTTAGGCTTCTCTGGTATAATTATGCATTTACTTAGGCTTCATCACAGGCACTTTTTAATAGTTCTACTTCCTGCCTGAAACCATACACTGCTCAAAGATAACTTCACTGTTAAAAACTCACAAGTACCTGTCTGAACTTAAACCCAACAGTGCCCTATCTATACTGATATATTTTTTTGTGTGCAATTTACAGCAACAAAATGGAAGGAGAACAGAATATTTCTTTCGAAATTGTTTTGGACAACAACCCTGAAGAAAAAATTGCTGAGATTGATAACTTTGATTTTATGGATGATTCTTTGGACCATCAATAGTTCAGTGTGTGGAATCAATAGAATCACAGATGGAAAATGATGGCATTCCAGATGATCTAATGTTAGAAGTTCTTTTAAATTTTGAAAAATCAGAACAATAAATGTATATTTAATAATTAAACATTGTTTGAGACATTATTCATTTTTATATGTAATTCATCAAGTAGTTCCAAAATATTTATAATATAAAGTAATACTTATAGTATACTGTGCAACTTTTTTGTGTTACATAGTAAGTTTGCTCATAGTTACTTCCTTTCTCCCACTATATTATCTCCAATGTGTATTTAACATCTCTTTATCATCTCCTGCCTCCATGTTGTTTCTGCTTTCCTGACAGACTATGGTATGAATTCCATATACCACAATAACTTCTGTAACAACATGCAAGATATCTACAAAGGAGATGGTGTATATTAAATTTTAGACTCTGCATTGGTACCTACATGTTGGTACTTAATAAAAAAAAACAACAAAAAGAGCAATTAATAAACATACAATTTTTGAAAAGTCTGAAATTCTTTTTTCCCCATGGTACGCTCCCTGGTGCGCTCCCCGGTACGCTTACCGGGCGATCCCCCCGCGCAAAACGAAAAAAAAAATGTATTTTGTTCCGCTGGGCCCTAATATAGCCCCCACATCAAACCTAGGGGGTCGGGGGGGTCTACCCTGCCCCCTTATGGTCATTTCCCCCCTTTTTTTGCCACTTCTAGTGTCTCCATCCTACCGAAACACAAGATGGCGGCCGCTCCAGACTGTTTCGAATGTTTACAGACACCCGTGAGCCAATCAGCTTTCCGTGCGCAAGTCGCGAAGTGCGCCCGGTGCGCGTGCCGGGGCGCGCCTATAGATATATATATTTTTTTGAACCTAAATTACTCAAAATCCACTGGAGCACATATCTTGAGACATAGCAAAGGCACATCGGGCTACCAGTCCCTACAATTTTGCCAAGTTTGGTGGAAATTCATTCAGCCGTTCGGGCTAAAAGTGAGTTTGACCGCCCTAAGGAAATTAACATGGGGAAAACACGTTTTGGGACCCCCCTTTTATCTCGGCCCCAGCTTGACAAATCCCCCCCCAAACTTTCAGGGAAGGACCGGAGCGCCGCGAGGCAAATTTGATGAAATTTTCAGGCAGATTCCTCAACCGGCGCCAAAGTTATTCACAATAGAATGTTGAGATTTTGCATTGAAAAAAATCCTAACTATAACTACCTACTACTGGCGCCCGCCAGTAGGTAATACATATATATATATATATATATGTGCAACTGTACAAATGGAAAAGCTCTAACCTGCTAAGTAAACCAGAATTTGAATTTCTTAAGAATGACTATCCGACAACGCCCCAACTTTACCTCATACCCAAGATACATAAAGACGCTGTGAAACCCCCAGGGAGACCTATTATTTCAGCTATAGGTAGTTTGTTTGAGAACAAGAGCATTTATGTGGACAGTTTTCTGCAGACGTTTGTTAAAGATTTACCCGCTTATGTACAGGACAGTGGAGATTTTCTCCATAAAGTGTATGATTTTGACTGGAATGATGAATATGTTTTCATGACCCTTGATGTACAATCATTGTATACCAGTAGTAGACACACAGATGGGCTTAAAGCACTCCAACATTACCTCAATCTCAGACCCATTGCAATGTACGATCACACAGTAATGCTCCTGCAAATGGTAGAATGGTGTCTTACCAATAACACTTTTATCTTTGATCGGTTGCACTACAAACAGCTGCAGGGTTCTGCCATGGGTACTTGCTTCTACCTCAGTTATGATAATTTGCATATGGGCTGGTGGGAGGAGCAAGTACTGTCAGTCACCCAGGCATCCAGCATGGAAGAAAATGTCATAATCTACAAACGCTATAAAGATGACATTTTCTTTCTATGGAAAGGGTCAGAAGAGAGCGCTCAAAGCTTCGCCTCGGCGATTAATGAGAACACTCTCAACCTAAAATTTACATGTTCAACCAGTAAAAGGTCAATACAATTTCTGGATATAGACAAAAATAAAATCCAAACTAAAACCTATAGAAAACCTACTGCGGGAAACGCGGTGCTGCATCCACAAAGTTTCCATCCAGTCAAACTGAAAGAATCCATCCCCAATGCAGAATGCCTACGTATGACCAGAAATTGCAGTACTGAGGCAAGGTGCCCAAGAGGCTAAATCCAATCTCTTCGAGAGACTCAGTAAAAGAGGTTATAGACCACAAACCCTATCCCAAGCAGAACACAGATGCCGAAATTTAAATAGAAGGGACCTTCTATTCTCAGACAAAAACAAAAAGGAGCAACAAATGAAATCAGTCCCAGACATCCCTAGACTGATAACGGGGTACAACGCCTACTATAGCCACGTGAGAAAAATTCTACAGAGGCACTGGCCACTGATACAGAATGATCCTGTAATAGTACAATGGTGTGGCAGAAGCCCCTCAATCACTTTTAGGAGGGCCAAATCGATGCGCAACCAGTTGGTTGTCAGCGCACCGACTATAACCAAGCCACCGAATTGGTTAAATACTCAGAGAGGTTTCATCAAGTGCTCAAAATGCAAAGCATGCAAACATGGTATTAACACCAAGGAAGTAACTGTTCCCTTTAGAAATAAGCCCTATACCATCAGAGGTCTGTACACTTGTAAAACAGAGTACGCAGTGTACGTCCTTGTTTGTAAATGTGGCAAGCGGTATGTAGGGAGCACCATCCACCCGGCACATGTCCGAATCCTGCAGCATCTGTGAGCCATAAGCAATAACGATGAGACCTATCCCGTGGCTAGGCACATAAACAAAGCGCACTCTGGCAACAGCAATGACATTAAATATTTTGTCATTGACAGTATTGCCAAAAGCATCAGAGGAGGTAATCGCAGACTTGCCTTAAGGCGCTTGGAATCTAGATATATCATCTTACTAGATTCCAAGATCCCTAATGGGCTCAATGCCGATGAAGCATTGACCGTACATCTATAAATCAGCATAGTTAGTACTCCCGAACCCCCCCTTTCCCACTCCTGTAACATCTGCATCATCACTTATGTAAATACTTTCTTTTGTCTGGTTTACTTTTAGCACCGTTTTATAATCACTGTGTATCACTTTACAATGGTTCCATGATACACAATCTAAAATACAGGTAAACACAGGTGGAGAGTAGACGTGCAACCCAAGCAGTATTGGGGAGGATAGACTTGAAATTTGCATGTTGTTTGACATTTTATTAACTTGCGCCACATACTTAGCGGATACAATGTAAATGCACATTAATTACTCCACTTGGAGAAGATGCTCGTTCGAGTTTCCGATTTTGTGAATTATATATGACCAGTAAAAGTGTTTCTTTACATATCGTATGGTTTATATGTAACAGTGAGTATGTGTTTCAAGTATATGCATGTATTATATGCATATGAGAGTCACTGACTTTCACATTTCAATTCACGTTTATGTCATCACTATGCTTTGCATACTATAGCTAATGATACACAACGATTGTGTGAGACATTATATATGTGTTAATCCTCCCAAGTATGCGTAAACCTTTTCATGCGCTTGAAATTAATGAGGTCTTTTGTCTATGTCTCCACCTGACCTGAGCCGCTTGACGAAGCCTGGCTGTAAACTACACCCCTGTACTTGATAAGAACCATGTATCACACGCAATACAATTACTCATGGGGTTTTTTCGCTTGACTTTTGTTATTGTATTTATTCTCCGATTATGTTTAAGAGAAAGCAATTTGAACATTTTGTTCAGTGATTATGATAATGACGGTGCGTAAATCAGTTTCTGTTATTTTGTTAAGGAACTCGTCTATGTCCCTTTTTGTATAAACAAGTAAGTGAACCAGAATAACCATGACAGCCAGCAACCTATCACAGTGATGTAACTGTTTTTGTGCTGGGGTATATATAATTTGCACTGTCATTGATGTGGATGAAGTGAGCAAGGCGGAGGCTTCCGCTGAAATGCGTCTGTAAGCAGCTTTTTTGAAAAAAATGAAACTTGAGTCGAACTCACGGTGTCAGTGCCATCCTTGATCGGAAGGAAATGCAGCTTGGTAACCAATATATATATAAGTATATATATATATATATATATATATATATATATATATATATATATATATATATATATATATATATATATAAAAAAAATGTAACAACTAAACTGCAAAACATTATGTAAATTACTAAATTAGGTTAATAGTAAAAAACTATAAAATAAAAAAGACAACTAAAACAATATTTATACAAATACTATAAAATTAAACAAATAATAATACAAATTAAATAATTAACAATAATAATAATAACAATAATAATAATAAAAATATGTAAGCAATATTAAAGTCCAGAAATAATGAAGTAGTAGAAGTGTAGTCTTTTAAAGGTGTTATATTTACTATTCCCACTCCAGACCACACAACTGAGAGAGAGACGCACTAAACCTCCCTGTGGTGGACTTGCCTAAGGCGCGGTAATAGAATGCTGTTTTAGATCTTTTATTCGATTTAAAACTTACTTGTACTGTGAATACTTTCTGTGTTGATTTTAATCGCGCTTCAAGACCCGCCAACCCACCCGCCAAAAAGCACAACACCCCCAAACAGCCAAAATGGAAAATCTCATACTTACAATATTTCTCGGCCTTCGGTCCAAACGCGCTGTGCAGCTAGGCCATAACTCCAGTTTTCCACCACGGATTTCCTGAAAAGCAAATGCAATCAAGATTAGACTGTCCCAGCAGTGCTCCCAGACCCCAAAACTCACCTACAAACACCCGGAACCCCCCCAAAGAGCACCTCAAAGGCAAGCAAGTCAGCAAAAACACAAAAAAATGTCCGCCTCCGATTTGGTCCAAACCACTTTTATCCGGTATTAGAGCTTCCCAGCAATGGCCCCAGAGCCGTCAACCCAGGAGAAAACTAGTAGAAGACCCCCAAACAGCCAAAAAGCAAAAGTACAAAAATGGGGACTTAGTCAATTTTTTGCCAATTTCCCAAATCACTCCGCGTGCGCTCTGCAGCTAGGCCCTAACTCCCCTCTGCCACCATGGATGTGGTTCAAACCTCTTGCAAACTAAAGTATCCATAGCCAGCAGTGCTCCCAGACCCCGAAACCCACCCACAAACACCAGGAAGCCCCCCATACAGGCCCCCGAAAACGCTACATTGAGCAAAATGTCAGAAATAGCACAAAAAAACTTCAGCGTGGCTTTTGTCCCAACCACTTCTATCCGGTATTAGACCTTCCCAGGAATGCCCCAAGACCCGCCAACCCACCCGCCAAAAAGCACAACACCCCCAAACAGCCAAAAAGGAAAATCTCATACTTACAATGTTTCTCAGCCTTCGGTCCAAACGCGCTGTGCAGCTAGGCCATAACTACAGTTTTCCACCACGGATTTCCTGAAAAGCAAATGCAATCAAGATTAGACTGTCCCAGCAGTGCTCCCAGACCCCGAAACCCACCCACAAACACCAGGAAGCCCTCCAAACAGGCCCCCGAAAACGCTACATTGAGCAAAATGTCAGAAATAGCAAAAAAATTCAGCGTGGCTTTTGTCCCAACCACTTCTATCCGGTATTAGGCCTTCCCAGGAATGCCCCAAGACCCGCCAACCCACCCGCCAAAAAGCACAACACCCCCAAACAGCCAAAAAGGAAAATCTCATACTTACAATGTTTCTCGGCCTTTCGTCCAAACGCGCTGTGCAGCTAGGCCATAACTCCAGTTTTCCACCACGGATTTCCTGAAAAGCAAATGCAATCATGATTAGACTATCCCAGCAGTGCTCCCAGACCCCAAAACTCACCCACAAACACCCGAACCCCCCCCAAAGAGCACCTTAAAAGCAAGCACGTCAGCAAAAACACAAAAAAATGTCTGCCTCCGATTTGGTCCAAACCACTTTTATCCGGTATTAGAGCTTCCCAGCAATGGCCCCAGAGCCATCAACCCAGGAGAAAACTAGTAGAAGACCCCGAAACAGCCAAAGAGCAAAGTACAAAAATGGGGACTTTTTTTTTTTCCAATTTCCCAAATCACTCCGCGCGCTCTCTGCAGCTAGGCCCTAACACCCCTCTGCCACCATGGATTTGCTTCAAACCTCTTGCAAACTAAAGTATCCATAGCCAGCAGTGCTCCCAGACCCCAAAACCCACCCACAAACACCAGGAAGCCCCCCAAACAGGCCGGAAGCCCCCCAAACAGGCCCCTGAAATTGCTACATTGAGCAAAATGTCAGAAATAGCAAAAAAAAAATCAGCATGGATTTTGTCCCAACCACTTCTATCCGGTATTAGACCTTCCCAGGAATGCCCCAGGACCCGCCAACCCACCCGCCAAAAAGCACAACACCCCCAAACAGCCAAAAAGGAAAATCTCATACTTACAATGTTTCTCAGCCTTCGGTCCAAACGTGCTGTGCAGCTAGGCCATAACTACAGTTTTCCACCACGGATTTCCTGAAAAGCAAATGCAATCAAGATTAGACTGTCCCAGCAGTGCTCCCAGACCCCAAAACCCACCCACAAACACCCGGAACCCATCCAAAGAGCACCTTAAAAGCAAGCAAGTCAGCAAAAACACAAAAAAATGTCTGCCTCCGATTTGGTTCAAACCACTTTTATCCGGTATTAGAGCTTCCCAGCAATGGCCCCAGAGCCATCAACCCAGGAGAAAACTAGTAGAAGACCCCCAAACAGCCAAAAAGCAAAAGTACAAAAATGGGGACTTAGTCATTTTTTTGCCAATTTCCCAAATCACTCCGCACGCGCTCTGCAGCTAGGCCCTAACTCCCCTCTGCCACCATGGATGTGCTTCAAACCTCTTGCAAACTAAAGTATCCATAGCCAGCAGTGCTCCCAGACCCCGAAACCCACCCACAAACACCAGGAAGCCCCCCAAACAGGCCCCCGAAAACGCTACATTGAGCAAAATGTCAGAAATAGCAAAAAAATTCAGCGTGGCTTTTGTCCCAACCACTTCTATCCGGTATTAGGCCTTCCCAGGAATGCCCCAAGACCCGCCAACCCACCCGCCAAAAAGCACAACACCCCCAAACAGCCAAAAAGGAAAATCTCATACTTACAATGTTTCTCGGCCTTTCGTCCAAACGCGCTGTGCAGCTAGGCCATAACTCCAGTTTTCCACCACGGATTTCCTGAAAAGCAAATGCAATCATGATTAGACTATCCCAGCAGTGCTCCCAGACTCCAAAACTCACCCACAAACACCCGAAACCCCCCCAAAGAGCAGCTTAAAAGCAAGCACGTCAGCAACAACACAAAAAAATTTCTGCCTCCGATTTGGTCCAAACCACTTTTATCTGGTATTAGAGCTTCCCAGCAATGGCCCCAGAGCCATCAACCCAGGAGAAAACTAGTAGAAGACCCCCAAAAAGCCAAAAAGCAAAAGTACAAAAATGGGGACTTTTTTTTTGCCAATTTCCCAAATCACTCCGCGCGCTCTCTGCAGCTAGGCCCTAACACCCCTCTGCCACCATGGATTTGCTTCTAACCTCTTGCAAACTAAAGTATCCATAGCCAGCAGTGCTCCCAGACCCCAAAACCCACCCACAAACACCAGGAAGCCCCCCAAACAGGCCGGAAGCCCCTCAAACAGGCCCCTGAAAACGCTACATTGAGCAAAATGTCAGAAATAGCAAAAAAAAATTCAGCATGGATTTTGTCCCAACCACTTCTATCCGGTATTAGACCTTCCCAGGAATGCCCCAGGACCCGCCAACCCACCCGCCAAAAAGCACAACACCCCCAAACAGCCAAAAAGGAAAATCTCATACTTACAATATTTCTCGGCCTTCGGTCCAAACGCACTGTGCAGCTAGGCCATAACTCCAGTTTTCCACCACGGATTTCCTGAAAAGCAAATGCAATCAAGGTTAGACTGTCCCAGCAGTTCTCCCAGACCCCAAAATTCACCCACAAATACCCGGAACCTCCTCAAAGAGCACCTCCAAGGCAAGCAAGTCAGCAAAAACACCAAAAAAATTCCGCCTCCGATTTGGTCCAAACCACTTTTATCCTGTATTAGAGCTTCCCAGCAACGGCCCCAGAGCTGTCAACTCACCCGCAAAGAAGTAGAACACCCCCACAAGTGCTGAGTCTTTCTTCATTGGGCGTAATCCAGCCCTCTGCTTTGATGGAAATAGGAGTCTGGAGGAGGAGGATAGAGGAGCATGTTCTTCTGAACTTGTGAACCTGAGGAATGCAGACTGCGGCACCTTCAAATCAATAAGCAAACAAGTGAAGACAGTTCTGCTGATGGGCTTGTTTTTGTGATTAGGTGATTAAAGTTTGAATTATATTAACTGTGCACAACAAAGAAAGACAGACACACAGGAATAAAAGTGAATAAGGACGAAAAAGAAAGTTATTGATTCATTGTCTCATTTTCAGGGCTCGGTGTCAGGGTCCAGGAATAAGGATAAGGCTTCGTCATCATAATCTGCGAATTCAGGCAGGGTGAGCTCAGTGTCACCTAACAGAGAAGAAATTCCCTCATCTACGTTGCTGTCCACCTCGTCTTCATCCGGCGTGCTTTCTCGTACTTTGTAATCTGGTGGTATGAGGTGCTGATTCATCTTGATCATTGTGAACCTCTCCACATTTTTGGGCGAGAGGCGGCTCCGTTTGGGAGTTACAATGCCACCAGCAGCACTGAAAACACGTTCAGAAGACACACTTGCGAGTGGGCAAGACAAGTAGTTTAAAGCCAGGTTGGAGAGCTGTGGCCACAATTCTTTTTTCCCATGCCAATACGCCAATGGGTCTGCATTAACATAGACCTCTGTTGAGTCTTTCAGATAGTCCTGCACCATCGACTCAAGGTCCTCCTCCAAGGTTCCTCCACTTTGCTTAGCTGTTGCTGTGACCTTTTGAGAACCAAACCAAAGCCAAGTTAGCCAATCCTCTTCTGCATCCAATGTTACTGTTGTGTCTGGTGCAGATGATCCGGTTGCCAGTGTCTTTAACGGCTGAGAGGTCACTTGTGCCACAGCCACAGGTGCAGAAGTGGATTGTTTTGACTGGGGATGGCCTGCTGATGCTGATGTACTGCCTTTTCCTTCAATGAGCTGCCGTTCTCTTTCAAACCTCTTGGCTGACAAGACTAGCCAACGTTTGTACTTTGTAACATCTTCATCAGCAAAAGGAAAGAATGCTCGGCCTGCCAGCACCTTTTTGTGGCGTGGATCCAGAATAGTAGCACAAATGTAATGCTGTTCTAAGTGGATCATTTTAGGACGTTCATCACCTTGTAGACGCTCTAATAATTTCTCCGACACAACAAAAGGGTCTTGGTTTTTTTCATTTTTTTGAAACACAGAAGACACCGCCTTCAGTTGGAGCTCCAGCATGTACAATAATGGGATAGCTTTTCCCAAATTACAGTCCTCCTTGCTGACTGCACGCGTGAAGACCTCAAAAGGACGAAGCATGTGTGTCAGGCTTTTAACTATTTCCCATTGCGCAGCATCCATCCTCAGGTCCTTGTGAGCTGTACCCTGTTTTAAGAAAGAGTGATCGAGTACTGTATACTGCTCATACAGACGCTCAAGCATGTAGAAGGTTGAGTTCCAACGTGTTGCCACCTCCTGGATGAGTGCTTTCACTGGCATTCGACGTTCATGTAGCAGGCTCCTCAGATGCTTCCGGGCCTTAAAAGAATGGCTGAAATGGTTGCACTTTTTTCGGCAGGTGTCCACTACCTCGTACGCTGAACTGTCTTTATCACTCAAGATTTTTTTAACAACCAGGTTTATACAGTGCGCCAAACACGGCACTCTGAAATAGTGACCCAGCTCCATGGCCTTAACTACATTGGTGCCATTATCCGTGGAAACATAACCAATCTGGCGGTTTTTTGGGGACAGCCAGTCAAGGACCTTTGTGTTAAACTCATCCAAAATGTTTTGTGCTGTGTGACGTTTCTCCAAACCAAACATGGCTAGTGTTGCATGTTTCTGAGCAGCTTTAAAAACTTGGTCCGGGTCAACACCTGCGTTTAGCTTTGCTTTAACCCCTGAAAAAGAGACTCAGTGTGTAGTGATGCACATGTAATCAGCGCCTGCGCCACTGGTCCACATGTCTGTTGTCAGATGTATAGTGTGAACAGCACTCTTCTGCAAAGCTGCCCCAATCACCTCCAGCACATCTTCATGTAGTGCTGGAACCGCAACTCTGGCAAAATAGAACCGGCTAGGAACCTTCCATTTAGGGCAGAGCGCTGCCACTAATTCTAGAAAACCAACCCCTTCTACAAAAGAAAAAGGGAGAAGGTCCAGAGCAAGCATTTTATCCAGCTTAGTGTTATACAGACGCGTCAGTGGGTGGTTGCGTTCATATTGAGCGTCTGTAAACACCATCTTTTTAATGTTGCCCTGGACCAAGCATTTACGGGATGATGATGATGATATCTTCGACCCAGTTACGCTCGCTGATGAACTTTTGCGCATTGGTGTCTCACTCTCTCCCACACTCTTAGTGTGGCTCACATGGGGTGTGCTGCTGACAGGGGTACTTGGTGTAAGTGAAGTGTTTGACACGTCTTCTTCCTCCTTGTCATCATCAGATGAAACATCAACGTTTTCATTACGTGCAATTCGGGCTTCCTTGATCGCCTGTAGGTGCGCAAACCATTGGACTGCGTGCTGTCTCTTAAGATGACCTCTCTGGCCTCCGGTACCATAGTTGGTACCAACCTTACCACGACTAACTGCAAGTTTACAAATGCTACAAATGGCTATGTTTTCCCTTTTTGGGCAAACACTAAAGAAGTCCCGAGCTGGGGACTTGAATTGTCAGTGGGGGCCGGAGGAGGCGGCGATACTGGTGGTGGGGGTCATGCCAGATGAAGTGGAGGATGTGGATTGCCGAACTTTAGTACGTTGTGCACTTTCACCACCACTAATTGAGGTCGAGGTGGATGGAGGTCCCTTCTGGCGATGAAAAAATATGGAAGCGGTACGTGTTGGTGTACTAGTTAACTCCAATGATTGTTGTGTTTCCATTGCCTCCTCGTCGACATCATCATCACGCTCAGCAGCTTCTCGGGCTAGGGTCAAAATGTCTGTCTGCTGCATGCCCGCTGGGGCTGCAGTGACCTTTATGAGGACTGGCTCGTCGTCGTGAGAGCCTTCATCAGCAGCAGTATCCACCACTTCTTGTTGAGCCTCATCACACTCCATAACTATGAGTTTTTCGACAACCTTCCTTTTACGCTTAACTACCTTTGTCAGATCATGGTGTGCCTCACCCTCAGACGGCCGTGGTGTTTCCCAATTTTCATCTATATCATCAGAAGGAGGTGGGCTTGAAGAAGATGTAGACCCCAACCTTGATCTTTTCCTTGCTAGGGATGTGGAAGACAATGAATGATCATCAGGAGGAGTGGCTTCCTCAAATGATACCTCGGCTTGATTGTCGATTTCCTGATGTGCCCCTACTTCGGGAGGAACAACTATTGTGGGCACTTGTGACCCTCCATGCACCTGTGCTTGCGCATCTACTTGCGCTGCCTCTCCTTCCACATGTACTTGGGCTTGTACTTGCACATGTGGTTGTTGTTGCGGCTGTGGTTGTTCAACACTCGTCAGAGGAGTTACAACAACCTGTGTTGATTCAGGGACATTGCTGCTACTTTCTTGCGATGAGCCAACATCACTGGTCGATGGTGATTGAACAACTACTAAGTGCCTCTGCAGCACTCAAGGGTTTGGACTTAAGTTGGTGTGGTGGTGGTGGTGGCACTGAGCCCAATGGAGCGGGGGTGCTACTCCCAGTTTGGTCCCCAGCAGCTCCCGCTGCTGCTGCAGGCGTACTTTTCTTTTACTCCCAAAAAACGTGGCGGGCGGCACACCAGTCTCCTTGGTTATTTGCTTCTTCTGCTCCTTACTGGCAACTTTCTTGCTAGAGGAGTTACGGGGAACTTTTTTTGGGGCCATCTTCTTCAGAGCAGGTCAGAACAGCAGGCCGCAGTTGCACGAGTTGCAGAGTTGTCTGTGGCCAGACGTGACGTCGCGTGACATTATGCTGCACACACACACCGCTCCAGGACTTCTTCCTGGCACTGGTGGTTCTCTTGAGTCTTGTGCACCTAAAAGCAATGGAAGACAGAGGACCATCAGTTCAGTTATACAACCCAAAAAATCGAAATAAACAGAAAAATCAGCACAATCCCATGCCCTCCATGATGTTTAAATTCAAGACACTCCACAGAAAGACTAGGCACATGCACCACTCACTAGCCCTGGTGAAAAGGCCACAACAACAGCCCAAAAAAACGAAAATCACAGAAAAATCAGCACAATCCCAAGCCCTCCATGATGTTTAAATTCAAGACACCCCACAGAAAGACTAGGCACATGCACCACTCACTATCCCTGGTGAAAAGGCCACAACAACAGCCCAAAAAAACAAAAATCACAGAAAAATCAGGACAATCCCAAGCCCTCCATGATGTTTAAATTCAAGACCTCCCACAGAAAGACTAGGTACATGCACCACTCACTAGCCCTGGTGAAAAGGCCACAACAACAGCCCCAAAAAACGAAAATCACTGAAAAATCAGCACAATCCCAAGCCCTCCATGATGTTTCAATTCAAGACACCCCACAGAAAGACTAGGCCTATGCACCACTCAGTACCCCTGGGCATAAAGGTTGAAAGCTAGGCAAAATGGTTGCAGACCTAACAACACTGCCTGCATTCAAAATGGCCCCCTCCCTCCCAGCACCTGGCCAGGGCCTGTAGCAGCACTCAAAATGGCCCCCAGCCACATGGCCTGTCCCCATGAACACCCCAAAAAATCGAAAAACACAGAAAAACCAGCACAATCCCATGCCATCCAGGCCCTCCATGATGTTTAAATTCAAGACACCCCACAGAAAGACTAGGCACATGCACCACTCACTAGCCCTGGTGAAAAGGCCACAACAACAGCCCAAAAAAACGAAAATCACAGAAAAATCAGCACAATTCCAAGCCCTCCATGATGTTTAAATTCAAGACACCCCACAGAAAGACTAGGCCTATGCACCACTCAGTACCCCTGGGCATAGATGTTGAAAGCTAGGCAAAATGGTTGCAGACCTAACAACACTGCCTGCATTCAAAATGGCCCCCTCCCTCCCAGCACATGGCCAGGGCCTGTAGCAGCACTCAAAATGGCCCCCAGCCACATGGCCTGTCCCCATGAACACCCCAAAAAATCGAAAAACACAGAAAAATCAGCACAACCCCATGCCATCCAGGCCCTCCATGATGTTTAAATTCAAGACCCCCCACAGAAAGACTAGGTACATGCACCACTCACTAGCCCTGGTGAAAAGGCCACAACAACAGCCCCAAAAAACGAAAATCACTGAAAAATCAGCACAATCCCAAGCCCTCCATGATGTTTCAATTCAAGACACCCCACATAAAGACTAGGCCTATGCACCACTCAGTACCCCTGGGCATAAAGGTTGAAAGCTAGGCAAAATGGTTGCAGACCTAACAACACTGCCTGCATTCAAAATGGCCCCCTCCCTCCCAGCACATGGCCAGGGCCTGTAGCAGCACTCAAAATGGCCCCCAGCCACATGGCCTGTCCCCATGAACACCCCAAAAAATCGAAAAACACAGAAAAATCAGCACAATCCCATGCCATCCAGGCCCTCCATGATGTTTAAATTCAAGACATCCCACAGAAAGACTAGGCACATGCACCACTCACTAGCCCTGGTGAAAAGGCCACAACAACAGCCCAAAAAAACGAAAATCACAGAAAAATCAGCACAATCCCAAGCCCTCCATGATGTTTAAATTCAAGACACCCCACAGAAAGACTAGGCCTATGCACCACTCAGTACCCCTGGGCATAGAGGTTGAAAGCTAGGCAAAATGGTTGCAGAGCTAAAAACACTGCCTGCATTCAAAATGGCCCCCTCCCTCCCAGCACATGGCCAGGGCCTGTAGCAGCACTCAAAATGGCCCCCAGCCACATGGCCTGTCCCCATGAACACCCCAAAAAATCGAAAAACACAGAAAAATCAGCACAACCCCATGCCATCCAGGCCCTCCATGATGTTTAAATTCAAGACACCCCACAGAAAAACTAGGCACATGCACCACTCACTAGCCCTGGTGAAAAGGCCACAACAACAGCCCAAAAAAACGAAAATCACTGAAAAATCAGCACAATCCCAAGCCCTCCATGATGTTTAAATTCAAGACACCCCACAGAAAGACTAGGCCTATGCACCACTCAGTACCCCTGGGCATAAAGGTTGAAAGCTAGGCAAAATGTTTGCAGACCTAACAACACTGCCTGCATTCAAAATGGCCCCCTCCCTCCCAGCACATGGCCAGGGCCTGTAGCAGCACTCAAAATGGCCCCCAGCCACATGGCCTGTCCCCATGAACACCCCAAAAAATCGAAAAACACAGAAAAATCAGCACAATCCCATGTCATCCAGGCCCTCCATGATGTTTAAATTCAAGACACCCCACAGAAAGACTAGGCACATGCACCACTCACTAGCCCTGCTGAAAAGGCCACAACAACAGCCCACAAAAACGAAAATCACAGAAAAATCAGCAAAATCCCAAGCCCTCCATGATGTTTAAATTCAAGACACCCCACAGAAAGACTAGGCCTCCGCACCACTCAGTACCCCCTGGGCATAAAGGTTGAAAGCTAGGCAAAATGGTTGCAGACCTAACAACACTGCCTGCATTCAAAATGGCCCCCTCCCTCCCAGCACATGGCCAGGGCCTGTAGCAGCACTCAAAATGGCCCCCTGCCACATGGCCTGTCCCCATGAACACCCCAAAAAATCGAAAAACACAGAAAAATCAGCACAATCCCATGCCATCCAGGCCTTCCATGATGTTTAAATTCAAGACACCCCACAGAAAGACAAGGCACATGCACCACTCACTAGCCCTGGTGAAAAGGCCACCACAACAGCCCAAAAAAATGAAAATCACAGAAAAATCAGCACAATCCCAAGCCATCCAGGCCCTCCATGATATTTTTATTAAAGAGACCCCACAGAAAGACTCAGTACACCCACCACTGAGTTCCCCTGGGCAAAATGCCCCAACAACAGCCAAAAAATCGAAAATTACAAAATTGTAGTTGCAGCAACTGTAATGCCCCAAACAAACTTACTTGTGAAATTTCTAATTTAAAAGTGATCCAAAGAAAGTCAAAAAGGCCTCAAATCCAAATATCCAGCAGCATCCACAAAAAGTAATCCTTCCAGCTCCAGATCCAAATGAAAAGTCACCAGGAGATGGACAAAGCACTGGGAGGAGCCTGCTGGACAGGAACAGGAAGTTGGAGACTGTGGGGCACTTCCTTCCTCCCACCTACCCCACTCCAAAATGGACACCTTGCAAAAAAAGTGCAGGCAAATGTCAACCTGAGTAGTTATTCAGATAAAAATCATCATTTTCAGAAGGTTTATGCTGCTTGCTGGTGGATTCCTTGTACAGAATTGCAAATTTTGTATTTTCGTAAGTGTGAGATTGTTGCTGCCCGCCGCATGTACGGATTCGCGATTGCGATCCCTCGCGATACGTGATCACGGCGTACTCGCGTTGACAAACTCTCGCTGTGCAAGGTGGCGAACGCGATGACGTAATCGCGGTCGCCAAACTCCCACGGGATCTCGCAGCAAGATCCAAAATGGCGCAGCGCTCGCAGAATATCGAGAAAAACAACTCGGCAAACACTGAATGACGGTAAGTGAATGCCGCGCGCCGCAAAATTGTAGCACCAAGAAAAAAAAATCCGCTGCGTGCGAATTTGCGGATTTTCGGTAAATTCGCGAGCGTTCGCGGATTGCGAATTTACCGAAAATCCGCAAAATCCGCGAGCGAAACGGATTTCCCGCCATCCTTAATTGTTGGTCCCCTTTCATCCTATGGCAGTTCCAGCATGTGTCGTCCTCCCTGATCCCCATGCTTGCTAGTCTATCTGGGGTCCAGAAGGTTCTGTGTAGGAGCCAGAATTTATTCTGTGCCAGCTGCGGTGTTATCTTGTTTTTTGTGGCCGACCCCCACAGTGTATTTTTTTCCTCCTTACTGAGGCGTCTGTTATACAGTGTTTCCCAGAAGTCCATTGTTTTTGCGTTTAGGTTGGAGGTGTTGGGGCGGAGGAGTTTGTATATGTGTGATGTTTGGTGTCCTATCCTGTTGAGGTTGCCCTTGTATTGTAAGATGGTGGGTGTAGCTTGGTTTAGGTTCGCCTTGGATATGGCAGCTTTAATTTTAAGGAACGTGTATAGTTCTATCCCTGGCAGGTCAAGTGATTCTTTGAGGGTGTGGAACGTGAGCGGGGTGTTATTCTTTTCTAGTTGTATGGGGTTTGTGATTCCTTTGTTGATCCAGACTGTGTCACAGAGCGTACGCCCTTTGTATTGTATTTTAGTATTGTGCCAGATTGACTCCCATTTGATGCCTCTGATGCTTTGTCCCAGCTGCTTGTCTACCCTTAGCAGTGCTATTTTAGTGTGTTTGATGATGGGGTTGTGTGCTGCTGGGTGTCTATTCGCCGTGAGCAAGGCTATGGGGTTCAGTCCCCCTAGGATGTCCCTTTCTAGCTCTAGCCATACTGGTTCGTAGTCCTGTGTTTGGGTGATCCAGAACATTCCTTGTTTTGCTAGGCAAGCAGTTTGAAAGGTTTTGAAGTTTCATGATATTTAGTCTCCCAAGTCTTTGTTGAGTCGCAATATCTGTAGGCTTATCCTTGGTTTCTTTTCCTTCCATAAGAACTTGTTTATCATTTTGTCAAGTTTCTTGTGGAAGTCTTCTGTGGCTGTCAGTGGTAGCATGCTTAGTGTGTAGTTGATCACAGGTGTTACATCATCTTAATGGTTTCTACTCTGCCCCACCAGCTAATTAATTTGGGTCACTATGAGTCGAGCCTCTCCTTTAATTTCGTTGTGTTCTAAGGTCGCTTTCAGGTCCCTGCCGAAAAGGATGCCTAGGTATTTGAGGGGTTAGGTTTGCCAGGCTCGGCCGGAAAGCCCTAGTACTGATCTAGTTGTGTGGACATTCATGGGTTTGCACTCTGATTTGTCCCTGTTTAGTTTGTAGCCTGAGGCGTGCGCGTATGCTTCAATGGTCTTCATTAGTGCTGCAATGGAGGTGGTGGGTTCCTATGTCGTGATCAGTACACCGTCTGCGTACGCTGCAAGTTTCACTGTCTTGTCTTTGATTTGGACCCCCCTAATTTCGGGGTTGCACCTTATCATTGTCAGCAGTGGCTCCAACGCCAACAGGAATAGGGCGGGAGATAGAGGGCAACCATGCCTGGTACCTCTTTCTAGTATTAGTGATTCAGATGATCCTACGTTTACGACTATCTTGGCTTTAGGTCTGTTGTACAGTGCCATTACCATGCCCCTGTATTCGGTGCCGAGTCCAAATTTCTCCATGCATAGGTCTAGGAAGGGCCAGGAGACTCTGTCAAACGCCTTCTCTGCGCCCAGCGCTATCATGTAAATGTAAATGTACAGGAATTTATATAGCGCAAATCACCGAGCGGTTTCTAAGCGCTTGCTTAGGGAACCCGTCCTGGTATTCCCCTGTGAGATAACCCCAGCAGGGTATCCACAAGGTGAAAGCCAGGCATCCCGCCGCGAAGGGCCGTTGTGGAGATTAAGCAAGCTATTGCCCAGAGTCGCAGAGTGTGAACCCATGAATCGAGTAGGCACCGGAGCGAGAATTGTCGAGTCCATGGAAATTTTAGGACCAAAGACCCCGCCGAGCTGGGAATTGAACCCTGGTCCCGGGCTGACCTCTGCTTCCAGGTCTGCCTCCTCTAACCAGTGAGCCACACTTCTCCACGCTATCATGACTGCCTGATCTGTGCTGTGTATTGTCTGATCGATGAGGTGGCACAGCAGTCTAGTGTTGTCGTGTGGGAGCCTGTTTTTGAGATAGCCTACTTGTGAGTTATGGATCAGGTGGGGGAGGAGCGTGTTATGTTATGTTATGTTATGTTATGTTATGTTATGTTATGTTATGTTATGTTATGTTATGTTATGTTATGTTATGGGTGTCTTTTATAGCGCTCGGCTACTCCGAAGAGTGTCCCGGCGCTTTCTAACCCATAACAGACTGCAGAGGGCAAGCACAAAGGAGAGAGAAAGCAAGCAAATTACTGACCAAAGAGCCACGTCTTCAGACCCTTTCTGAAGGCCAGCAGATTAGATGTACTGCGTAGCGGCACAGGAAGGGCATTCCAAAGCTGGGGCGCCAAGCGTTTAAAGGAACGCCCCCCCAGGATTTTGGCGTAGATTTTGCAGTCTATGTTGATGAGTGATATTGGTCGGTAGGTTTGTGGGTATTGGAGATCTTTGCCTTCTTTGGGGATCACAATGATATTGGCTTTCGCCATGGAGTCGGTCATGCGTCCTTTGCGGATGCAATGGGTGAAGACTTCAATCAGAGTGTGTTTTAGCTGCCCTATGAATTTCTTGGAGAACAGCGCTATGTACCCATCAGGTCCCGGCGCTTTGTTGACCTTGAGCGCTGTGATTACGGTTTCTATCTCTGCACCTGTGATGTCCCCTCCTAGTGTGCCTCTTTGTTCTGGCGTTAGTGTAGGCAGGGTGATCTTGCTTAGTAGTTCCGCCCCCCCATCGGCTGCTAGGTTCTTGTCCGCTCTGTATAACTCCTCATAAAACTGCTTGAAGACTTCTAGGATCGCCTTGTTGGTCGTTTGTGATTTGTTTGCTTTGTCTGTCATGACCGCAATCGAGTATTGTCTCTGCTTCGCTTTCAGGTAGGACGCTAGCGCTTTCCCTGCTTTGTTGGTGGAACATAGGTTTATGGATTTGTAGTTGTTGAGCCATATCCCCGCTCTTTCGCTTAGTATCCTGTTGAACTCATACTTTTTCTTCGTTAGTTCTGTCAACGTGTTCCTGTCTGTGAGGTTTGCTCAGTGCCCTGCTTCTAGTGCCCTGATCTGTTCTTCTAGTTCGGCTATCTTCTTGTTTCTGCCCTTGTTCATCCTGGCTTTGATTTTTATTAATTTGCCGCTTAGTGTGGCTTTTAGGGCGTCCCAGAGGGTGCCCTTGTCTACCTCTGCGTTGTCATTGAAAGCTAGATATTCTTTAATGGCCTCCTCAATTTCGTTAACGTTCCCCGGGTTTAGCAAGATGTCACTGTTGAGTCTCCATCTGCGGCTTGGCGTGTCATTGTGTCTCCCAGTTATTGAAAGTGATATGTGTGCGTGATCAGAGATGGTGATTGGGGCAATTTCGGTTTGGTCAATCAGGTGTATGTGTGAGGTTGACATGAGGATATAATCAATTCTGCTGTATGAGTTATGTGGGTGAGAGTAGAAGGTGTATTCCCTTGCAGCTGGGTGTTGCAGCCTCCAGGGATCTTTGAGTTGAAGCTTTGTGCAGATATTCTTTAGTGTGTTGAGATTCTGTGAGTCGTGACTCGGTCTGTGTGGGTGTCTATCCGTTGCCTGGTCTAAAACCAGGTTCATGTCTCCTGCTAGTATGAGGAGGTCTTCTTGTGGGAGATCTCCTTGACTTCTCCCTACACTGTCCTAGAAGGCCTCGTCTACAGCGTTTGGCCCGTACACGTTGGCAATGTGGAGGGTCTCCTCCCCTCGCTTTAGGCTTGACACTAATAGCCTCCCATCTTTGTCGGCATAGCTACTCTGAAGTGTTAGATTGGCCTTTTTGCTAATTAGGGTGATGACCCCTCGTTTCTTTTTAATGGCTGGTGAGCAGAGAATCTTGCCTATCCATTTTGCCCTTAGGCGTTGCGCGTCCTCCTCTGAGAGCCTGGTCTCTTGGAGGACGTACACGTCTTCTCTCAGTTTCGCTAGGTAGTCTAGAGTTTTCTTCTGTTTTATGGGGTGGTTGCGACCTTTCACGTTGAGGGACACCACCTTAAGGTCTGTTTTAAAATGGATCTGGGCTTGGTTTGTCATAGTTGCTTTATGTTATCGCTGTCTTCTCTGGTATGTGTTGGTCACCCTCTTCTTGCCCACTGTGTTTGCTCTGCTGACATTATGGGTATTCGTGCTCTGTTATGTAGTCTGATAGGTTTTGCCTTGTGTGTTGTTGCTAAGGACTCCTCCCCCCGGAGATAGATGGGTGGGCATAGAAAAGTAAAGATAGAAAAAGCATGGAAACAAAAAGGTGCATACTCCTCTACTGCTCAAGACCCCCTCCCTTCCCTTACCCCCTCCCTCCCCCCACCCCCTGCGTTTACAACTGTAGACGTGCGACAGCAAGGGCCCTCCCACCCCCCGAGTTTCGTGCCTGTTAGTCCAGTTCTGTTAGTTGAGCTAGGTTCATTGTCCCATTACTCTGGTTATCGGTCCTGACAGCCTTAATATCAAAAAAGAAAGGGATACAACCGATAAAGGATATGTGCATGGCATCTTGCGTCATCTTTGGTGCTCTCAGTCTCTCAGCGAGGTAGATCATTCTCTATGAGGTAGAAAAGGTTGTTGCTGTTCAGCGTGCAAATTGGCATATGTAGAGTGTCCTGAAGTAGATTATGCACTGGATAATACTAGTGGTATTGTCTTGTCTTACGGCTATGTTGACCTTAGCCTCGTTATGTCAGTCGTCATCCGCTCCTCCTTCCGCCGTGTCAGATGATGCTCTCCTTTTGGTGGTCCCTGGGCTCTGGGCCTCCATTCCTTCTGGTTCGGGGCCTTTTAGGAATTTTCTTAGGTCATTGGGATCGTTGAAGAACAGGGTGCCGCGTCAGTCCGTTATTTTCATTCTTGCAGGCCCAGCGAAGCTGAAAGTGAAGTTTTCTTTGCGTAATTTGTCTTGCATGGCTAGGAAGCCTTTCCTTGTTTCGACTGTATGTTTGGAGAAGTCTTGTGTCATTATGATCTTCTGACCATTAATTTTGACATTCTGGCCTTTCCTTGCAAAGGTGAAAATTGCTTCTGTGTGGTTGGCATCGAGCGGCTTGCATATGATTGGCCTTGGGCCTCTGCCCTGTGCGGTTTTTATTAATGGGACCCTGTAGGCTTTGTCCACTTCAAAGGGTCTATCTAACTTCAGACCAGTCAGCTTTGGCAGGAGGTCTTTAAGTAGGGCTGCACATGAACCCAGAGGATCTTCTTCTCCCTCTGGTACTCCCAGGAGCCTTATGTTCCCTTTCCTGCTCTTGTCATCTTGTTCTGCAAACAGCTTCTGTAGGCTGTGTGTGTTTTTAATAACTAGACCCAGGTCTTTGTGTGCAATGTGCGTTGTGTCCTCTAGGTCGCTGATTCTTTTCTCTGCCGCATCTATTCTGCAGTTTGTTTTACACTGGTCCGCCCTTATAGCCGCCAGCTCGAGTTGCATATTATCTATTGTGTTTTTTGTGGCTTTAGCAAGCTCGTTACCTTAGTTGATTTTCTTCAGGAGTGTGTCCAGTGTTATTTTGTTCCTAAGCTTTGTTGGTGAATCTAGGAAGTCTTTCTTGACCTTTTTGGGGTCGTTGGCGTTCTGATCATCTCGTCCTGCCATCGTACCCATGCCCCTTCTGGCTAGATATGTGTGCAGCCTGTCTTCTTTTTGTTGTCTTGCTGGATCGCTTTTCAACCCTTTTGCTGTGGTGGCTTCCTGTGTGGGGGCGCTGTCTATGCAGAATCTGCTTGGCCACCATACCGTCCTGGTCCTTGTCTTTGCCCCCGCCAGTTCAGAGTGAGCTCCCAGCTTGCCTTGGGTGGCTAGGGTGCTCCGCTGATGGGCCCTCTCCTGCTGTGTCTCTGGGTTGTCTTCCCTTAGCAATGGCTTAAATTAGTGGTCTCGCATAGCCCCTCTTCCGGTCTCCCGCTTGTGGTGTGTTTCCACTGGGTCTGGGTGGCTGAAGTGTAAGTCTACACTGTTTGCTTCGACTCGGTCCTCTGTCCGTCACTACCACGGTCTTGTTTAGGCGCCTCGTCTTCTCCTTCCGTTGCTCTACTGTCGGTTCTATCTGCTCGCACTGACACGCGTCTCCCTACCCTCCTGGTCTTGCTCACCAGCGAAGGGGGTTTGTGTTCGTCTTGGCCTCCGGGAGTTGCTTTGGCGTCGGTGTTCGCTCTTCGATGAAGTTGGCAGTTCCTTTTGCTGATTGGCTCTGTCTTGGGGTGGGCGTAGGCAGGCGTTGTTGGAGCTCGTGCGCGACTGCGTGGAGTGTTGGTCGAGCTTTGTGCGTTGTAGTTGCTGGGAACTTCTCTGGGCCTGCTTTGGTTCGCCTTGTTGCCTTGTGTACGCCCTCTTGTATTGATCTTTTGCCTCCGAACGCGCCCCCAAAATGGCCACTCCTTGTGTGTTGCCGCTTTCGGTTTCGTTCCCCCACACCTATCTTATTCTTGTTGCTTGTAGCGGGGACGCCCCCCGGTCCTTGGCGGCTGTTGCTCTGTGTGTTGCGCCCGTGCTCAGCGAGAGCTATGAGTGGTGCACTTCCTTGGCTTTGTCGGGTGCTTATCACCGGCGTTTGTCTCTTTTTAGCCAGTACTCGGACCCAAAATGGCCGCGCCCAGTGGTGCTTCCGGTTTCGTTTGCGCCGCCTTAGTGGGTTGCCGTCCTCCCTCGCTCGGTGCCGCTCGCTTTGCTTTACCAACTCTTTTCTCCTAATGCTAGGATTTATAACAGATGGATTCAAAATTCATGAGAAGTTTATTTACTATCTAAAGATTAGGATTATGCCATTTTCAGCCAAGAAGTTTCATTTAAATAGTCTTGGTTTCAACAGGATGGATTAATTTCAATATAGAGACAATCAAGAGTATGGCACTGGAAGAAATGTTCTACCATCATTGTGGTTAAAGGGGTTCTTTTGTTTAAAAACAACATTTCATTTTTCAGGGAAGCATCATTTCTAATTTTGTTTAAACCACTCTTTAAGTGGGGAAAATGTCTAAATGGCACTCAAAAGAAATTAAAGAATGATTTTACCATAGTATGGGAGTAACTTTTTCCTGGTATTTTGCTCAGCAAATTCCTCTAGTATCTCTCAATTTGACTGATAATCTTAATAAATTTGTCAAAAAAAATAAGGTCAGGGGATCTTGGGCCATTTGTAAATATAAAAGAGCTTCTTTCGCTTGTCTAAATTCAACAAGTTTACTAGAAAGCGACGCCTGGGCATTAGATAAAATGGTCATAGTAGTACAAAATGAAGGGTGTCTTGCGGAGATCGTTGATCTCAGCCGCAGGGACCCTTTGACTCAACTCAATTTGTAAAACCTGCTGGCTCGGCTAATAAGTGGTGTAAAAGGTTGTGCCTAAAGCGTGTTAATAAAAATCTATCCTGGGCATTGTGTATAAGGGCGAGATAAGGCTCCATTCCTCCACAGGACCTCACTAGAGCATGTGCCTTAACTGATTGTTTATTTCTGTCCTTAACTTCTTGTGCTTTGGCTTTGTGTTTGAGAAACATCTCCTTTACTGTGACCTGATCCCGTTTTGCTTTCCAAACCACCCTTAACGTACTTGAGCCATGAGATATTCATTCCCCTATCCCTCCAGAGACAGTCCATATTTATCTGTTTTGTCAGACTGGCTTCTGGGTTGACCCAAATCTTTAGCCATGCAAGCAGAGGCCTGCTACCCACCCTGTCCTCTAAAAACACACAGCCCAGATCTTCATGTATAATATGGGAGGATACACACTGTGAGACTTTGAGGAGCCTTCTCAGATATTTGTTCTCCTCTATCTGCAGTTTAGCTACATCAACCATTCCCCACATTTCTGCCCCATTTGACACTTTTGAGTAACAGATAGAGTTATATAAAATCATCATTTGCTCAGGTGACCATCCCCCCAATCGGCGATCAAAATTCATTATTGCCCCTGAGCTAGATACTAACTTGTTGCATCGTTCTTCAATCAGTGGTTTAAAATGTAAGCCCCTGTCAAATAAAATTCCCAGGGATGAAAAGGACTGTACCTTTGCTAGGCTGGATGTGCCTATTTTATAATTTAAGTTTTTTCCCGGGCATTTGGGCCCCACCTCCATAACATACAATCTTGGCAGATAAATCTAGACTAGTCATGAAATCCACAAACCAGTCTATCAGACGCTGCAGTCCGCGTGGAGTGCGTGCCAGCACGACCACATCATCTGCATAGAGCAAGACAGGGATCGCTCTGCTGCCTCCCTCCAAATTGTACCTCACTTTGGCTGATGTATTCCGATGTAGGGCTCTCAAGATCTTAATAAGGTCGGTGTCCGCCCTTAGATTGGACATTATGGCCCACAACTTCTCCCTGTTCACACAATCAAAGGCTGCTGCCAGATCCATAAAAGCTAGATAAACCTTTTCATTGTTGGCAACTGTGCTTTTTGTCACCAATAAATATAGGTTTAAGCATTGGTCGGTAGTTGATCTGTTGGTGATAAATCCGTACTGAACTGCAGTAAGGATATGATGTTCCTCTTCCCAACTCATCAGGCGATTCAAGACTACTCTGCCCAACACTTTAGCTGTCACGTCTATCAGGGAGATGGGGTGGTAACACTGGGGGCTATCCCTACTCCCCTTTTTGAAAATTGGCACTATTATGGCTGTCGACCATGAGCCGGGGAGCCCAGAGACTATGGCCGCATTTATCACTCTTGTTAGGACTGGGCCCCACAGGTCCACTTTACTTAGGAAGAGGTCCAGAGGGATCCCATCCGGTCCTGGGGCCTTATTTTGAGTCGGGCCCCTAATGCCCCCAATGATCTCCTTAAGAGTGAATTCTAGCGCCACCCCCCCCGTGCCCCCCCCACTCGCATCGTACTCCTGAGTCTCAGTAGTCCCTCTATTGTATAGTCCTCTGAAGTGCCCCACCCACTGTTCAGGGAGAATGTTAGATGCTATCTGTGGGCTATTTGCGTCTTGAAAGCAAGGACTGTCAACTATCATCCAAAAAGTGGACAGATCTCTCCGTTCGTCCGCTCCTCTCAAATTCTCCCACGTTTGGGTTTGGAGCGTGTTCTTCCGGTGCCTTACTGCCTGCTTATAAATTGATTTGCAGTGCATGACCCTTTGTTTATCCCTTGGCTTATGTTTGAGAGCAGCGCTTAGATTCCTTTGGGCTAGAGAGCACCCTCTGTCAAACCACTTGGATTCAATCTTTCTTGTGCCCTGCCCTGTCGTGTGCATTTGGCCATCTATTAGCCGCCCTATCTCTTCAAATGCCTCCACTAGTGGGGGGCCGTTCATCGCTAAGTCTAGACACACCTCCAGGCACTCTTTCCCCTCTTCCAAGAGTGATTTATAGAAACTTTCTACATTAAGTCTGGATCATTTTAAGCGCCTACCTTGGTCCGTGACCGTCTCCCTAATACTCTCCACCCCCCTCCTTATAGCCCTACTAACATTTGACACTGCCACTGTCAGTGTTAGTGGGTTATGGTCACTGAAACCAATACAGTTAATGGCAAAACCCAAAATTCGTTTTTTTAGTAGGTGGGACACAAGTAAAAAATTAATATATGAACTGCATTCTCTTCCTTTAAAGGTGGGGTTAGCCTGCTTATTGGGTTCAATGGGTAATAGATCCATTGAGTGTTCCATTGTATAACTTTTCAATACCCTACTCAGTTCCCTTCCTTCCGCCGTATGCTCAAAGTGGGCTCCCTCTTCTAGATTACATGAGGACCAGTCTTCTGTGAACTGTATCAATTTCGGGCAAACATGACAGTTAAAATGAAAATCCCCTGCTATTAAAATCAGTGGAGCCATTACACCCTGGTGCTGCTCTCTTTGTGACCCCAGTATTTTATCCAGCTCTCCTGCTCTACATCCTTCCGCATTGTGAAAATTGACCAAAATTAAATTAAGGTCCTTATTTTTAAACTGTACGGCTATCATACATTCCGACTTCCAGTTTAGATCCGTCCAGACCCCTTCCAAGCCCAAATGGACCCATGTTAGGAGATCACCCCTTGCTCTACCTGCCGTAGACCTACTTGCTGGGACACCGAAGGACTTAAACTCAACTAGGTGGAAGTTAGTGGGATCTACTTCCCAGGTTTCCTGCACACAGATTATATTGAATCTGTTCATGTATTCAAGCCACTCAGTGTTTTGAAATTTGGCAGATAAACCCGCCACCTTCCAGGACACTAATTCAAGGGCGCTCCATTGACCACTGGTGGGGGGATAGGTGGTCATAGTGGGATCATTATTTATTTGGGCATCTTTAAATCTAACTTGATGTGAGTTATGAGGTGCCAACTGGTTCGCATTTAGAGGTACGCCATCCAAAGGCTCCCCTACTTGTGGTATTAAATGTGACTCCCTTTCTTTACCTGTCTCTTCCTGAGGTAGTCAATCTACTTTGCTGAGGTGTCTTCCCCAGCCCAGTGGCGTATATTTGTTAAACAACGTGAGAGCAAGCCCTTCCCTCGTTTGGGCTACCTGGGTCTCTTGTGTGTATGCTCCCAGAGCGGCGGTTTCCGGTAACTCGCTCCTCTCTCTATCGACCCTTCCTCGCCCTCTGTCTGACTGCACCATCCTCCCCCTATGGGCTTCCCAGTGCCCACCGTTGGGCCCAATGTTTTCTGGCTTGTAAAAACAACTTCAATCTTGCGCCTGGATATTTGATCGTGTACATATCTGTGGACCTTGGGTAACATAAAGTGCTTCTTTTGGATCTTTGAAGTTCACAACAATGCAATCCCCTAGTGTGGTTTTTTGCCTATGTCCCACCCAACTCACTCCCCTCACGAAGAGAATCTTACAGTGGACATCTCGGGCAGAGTTCTATTGTGATTTACCCAATGTGTGGTTTTATTTTTCAGTTGGTCATAGGATTCCTCTGCTTCCAATTTTAATTCAGGGACCCCGGTCAGGACAGCAACATATGGCGAACAATCTGGGGGTAGATCTAAATGGGGATGCCATTTCTTTACCTTGTTTCTTTCCCTCTCCTTGTTACATGGCACCACCTGTGACCTAACACAATCAGCAGTTCCCCTGCCTTCGGTCCCCCCCCCCCTGATTTATCCT
>NW_028245280.1:0-19688 GCF_964263255.1 Lissotriton vulgaris
TTTCGTTTATTGTAATACTCTTTCAATAATAAAATGTGCTGGCTTGGGGCCGAGGTGCCCCTAGACTGTCGAAGATCGTTACATAGACAGCTTAGTCTTCATTCCACCTTCTTTATCCATCATTGCAGGCCCGGACTGTTGCTTTTGGGCACCGGGCAATCCCCCGGTCGGCTGGAAGGGGTGGGGGCCGGTTTTTAAATAGGGGGCCGGTTTTGTGGCTGGGGGGGCCGATTTTCGGTCCGACCGTCACAGCGTTACTCACGTCAGTCACCAGGTGTCGTGTGACTCGTGTCTGAGACTCTCACAGTCTCAGGCTTTCCAAGTGTTCCAAGTTCCAAGCTGCAGTGCACAGGCCTGAGTTTTATTTTATTTATTTATTTATTTATGCAATTTTATATAGCGCGGACTTTACCCGAAGGTGTCAGAGCGCTTCACAATAGGAACAGAAAAGATACAAACTGAGAACGTTACACGAGCAACAGATTGCAGAGGCATTCGTTATGTTACATACGGTAAAGTGATAATTGTGAGCAACCAAGAATACATGAGGTAGTAAAAATTGTGAGAAACCAAAAATACATGAGGTAGACAAGGTAATTGTGACACTTGAGAGCAAACAAAATACATGAGGTAGTAAAAATGTGGGCTACCAAAAATACACGAGGTAGTAAAAAGTGCTCAGGAGGGAAAAGTGACAAGTGTGCAGGCTACAAGAGAAAATAGAGTATAATTTGAGGTATAATACTGCAATATATGTTACACACTCAAGCACAAGAACAAACGATTACGTAGGCAAAATGAAGTGAATGAAGCAAAAGAGTGAATACAGCAGCAAGCCTGATTGACCCGTGACCGTGTGCACTGCAGTGCAACCTAAACAAATGTTTCAGGAGGAGGAGGTGCGTGCCTGTGCGCAGCGCGCCGAATTATGCCCTATCTCCTCCTCCGGCGCGTCTACGCGCCTCTCTAGGGTGCGGCTGATGTAATTCCCGCATGCGCAATTGCGCAATGGGCAATTAAAACTGCGCGTGACTGGTGCCCTACAGGCTGCAGCATCACAAGTGGCGAGAGGAGCAGACCGGAGCGGCCATAATTTAATTGGCTAGCCTGTTTATGCCACTGCCACCAACAGCAGGAGGTAAGTGTTTCCGCCCTGGGCTGACCCCGGCACCAAATCAATTAATCATGACATGATGAATGTTTGCCTTCACATTTACAAACAGTTGGCGGGCGTCGCACAGTGGTGGTGGTCTCTGGTCTGGAGAGTTCAATCCGACAGTTACCAGCACTGACCGTATATGCACAGCTCTGTATGGTACGCCGCTTGCCAGCTAGAGCCTGCCCTTGTTCAGCCTTCCTTGCTTCTTCAATTAGCTAAAGTTACCCACATCCTCTTGATCAGGCAATGCTCCTATTGTCTTCGCCGGGCCGCCCTGGTCTTTACCCAGCCTGAGTGATGAAGCATGGTTCTAATCTCCGCTCCGGAAACAGTAACCGGGTCACGGTGCCCGCAAGTCACTCACATCGCCCCAAATCGGTTCTTAAAGTGCTCTCCTAACTCCTAAGGACTTTACAAGCCCTCACCCAAAGGAAAAAACAAAACAAAAATGCGCGGTTACTCATTCTTTAGACCTCGGTGGGATGAAAGACTGAATAGGCCCTGTGGGTTTCCAAGCATGTGACTAGGTGGCGAAACACATATCACTGCAAAGGATGCATTGTACACCAAGAACAGATGTATTTGTAAAACTGCGCCGTAAAATGGATGGCGTAACGTCTCACTATTCTTGGTACAAAGGCCACAGAACAGGGTCAACAACAGCCACTACTATTTCTATGTGAACTCGCACTGGATCATTTCCCGGTTTGCAGGCGGTTTGCTTTTAAATGCCACCAGCCTGTCCATCCCTAATAGTTTGTTATAGGTTGAGTTTTGATTTTTGGGAGCGTGACGTTCCCCAAATGGCCATACATTCTTTAACAGAAACCGTCGCTGCCTTGTCAACGGTGCTTTTTCAGTATTGGAAAAAAATAGGGAATGAGGCCAGGGGCTGAGAGACAGAAAAGTGAGAAAAGTGGGTGTGTTGGGGGTCAATACGGAGAACAAGGGGGTGGTGGGTGGAGGGCAACACAGACTGAGACAACTGAGGGAGGGTGGATTGGCGCAACTTGTAATGAAAAAAGTGTTGTAAAATTAACCATTTTGGTCAGCTCGCTACGCGCCGGATGGAGGCTGGTCTGGCAAAATTTGCCAGGGCTGCTTTCAGTTCCCAGTCCGGCCCTCTTTTCTCACTCACCCTTCCAGGTTTTTAGTTTCCTCCACAAGGGTTTTTTTCCCCATCATTCTCCAATTCCTACCCCCGCACCCTCCCCGCCCCCTCCCTCGTGGGGTTTTCGCTCTTGCTGTGGGTCAGAGGTCGATGATGAAAAATAGGTGCCGATCCCCCAAATTAATTCTGGTGGGCTCTGCCTGCATCCACGGCCATAAAGACCAAGGTACTGCATCACGGGCCACCAACGATCCGAGCAACACAAGTTTTCATTTACGCACAACACCCGATGCCTGACTCTGAGCCGGTGTCCAGGTGGTACGGTACTTGTAGTGGCTGCTGCACGTTCACGCGGAGACCGGCTCTAATTTTAATCCCCACATGTCGGTTGTCTGTGGTAAAACATTTAATATTGTACTCTTTCATTTTTGTGCTTGAGTAACTGCCCTGACACAGAAATGAATGAAACGTGTGCACTCGAATAATAAAAAAAATCTGAGGTGGGTGTGATAAGCTAGCTCTAGTTTTTTTAGCTTTGGTTTGAGTACTTAAATAACGTGGTCCTTAATAGCATGTCAATGTCCCAACAAGAAAAGATGAAAGGTTGTTTGCGCTTTTCCAGACTTCGATCGGTACTCTCCAGGCTGCATCCAGATGTGTGCACTCACCACTCTGTTGATTGGGATGTGAGGTTTTCTATAACATTTCAATGTTATCCCCGTGCACACGAGTACCACACTCAAACTTTGATTTTCCACTTTCGTGTTGGCGCAACCTATGTCACACGGCGTCCTTCCGTGTCTTTACGAAACTCAAATAGTGTTGCAAGGAGGAAAACCTTCTCGTAAATAGGTGCGCTTTTTAATACATGAACCACAATTGGATTCTTCGCTTGTATAATTACTTTTATTCGCTTTGTAATCCTTAATCATATATTTCCTTTTAATTCCAATTTTCATTGATTATTTCGTCTCATAATCGTGTCAATTAATCATCATATTTCCATTTTATCTTAAGCTTATCCACACCCAATGCATTTCGGGTCATCCAAACAAACTGACCCTTCGTCAGGGGTCTGTAACGAAATGAAAACAGGACCATTAGGCTCACCAACCTTTTTGCATAAACAAAATATACTGCAATATAACCATGATAATCAAACGAATAAGCATGTAACTGTTAAAATTCTACCAACTTCGTAAGTGACCTGGTTGCTCCTAGTGCTTAACGTGCTAGTAAAGTGCATCACCTGCTCCATACATTCAACGCATATGTCATATAGTTATTCGACAAACATTTCAAGCGCTGTGTGCTAAGAGTGATTCAACAGCATTTAACGGTGCACAGCTTAAGGGAAAAACCCTTTCGCGCGGCAGTGTATCGGTAGCAACACTTACGTCCGGACCAGCAGGTCTCCGTTCGTGTCTCTCTAGACGCAATAGCTTGTTTGTTTTACGCGCCGAAATCCAGCTCCTTACCAGAACCGGGCTTTAAATCACGTGATCGGCACAAGTACCAATCGGCGTGATTAGGCTTCGCACACCAGTGTCATGTGACGGGGGTACAGACACGCTTCCTTGTAGAGCGAACATTATGTTGTCAATAAAGCTCTTCCAAACGGCAATGTTAATGAAGCGTGGTAACATTATCACAGTGTTACGCTATTACTAACAATATGAAAATAATGTAGCAACAGAATAAATCAAAAGCACCATTTGCACAATCCGTTTAAATCAGTCCCAAATACTGCATTATAGCCACATTTTACACGAGACCCAGTATTCCTTAAACTCATGCAGTGTTATGTACAGTCTTTTATAAAAAGCATGAGTGTTCAATGCGATCATTAAGCCCCATCGGGTGGGCGGAGTTTAATTTCTTAATCCAGAAAAATTCATTCCTCAGTCTTTGTTTTGTGGGATCCTGGTCTCGGCGTATTGTGAGCTTTTCCAGAACTAAGAATCTTAGTTGAGAAATTTGATGGTTGTTTTCCATCCAATGTGTCGCAATTGTAGATTTAGTGTTCTTTAAACGGATGTTACTTTTGTGTTCCGTTATGCGTGTCTTCACTTTTCTTTCAGTCTGGCCCATGTAGACCTTGCCACATGGACACTTAATCATATAAATACAGTTCATTGTGTCGCAGGTACTTGTGTGTTTGAGTTCAATTTGAAATCCCTTGGTGGGATGTGTGACTGTTTGACTCTCGATGACATTTCCACAATGTATGCAGTTATGGCATTTTAACATCCCTCGGTGTTTAATGACAGTTTCTTTGGTAATACTCAAAATTTCTTTAATGTTTCTTCAGCCTTCTTCAGCCGCCTGAAACTGAACTCGGACAAGACGGAAGTCCTCATCCTGGGATCCTCACCCTCTGCCTGGGACGAATCCTAGTGGCCCCCCGCTCTAGGCAGCGCACCCAAACCAACAGACCACGCACGCAACCTGGGCTTCATCCTGGACTCCTCCCTCTCCATGACCAGACAAGTCAACGCCGTCTCCTCGTCGTGCTTCAACATCCTGCGCATGCTACGTAAGATCTTCCGATGGATCCCCACCGAGACCAGGAAGACGGTCACCCAGGCCCTCGTCACCAGCCGTCTGGACTACGGCAACTCCCTCTACGCCGGAACCACCACCAAACTCCAGAAGAGACTCCAGCGGATCCAGAACGCCTCAGCACGACTCATCCTGGACATCCCCCGTCGCAGCCACATCTCCGGACACCTGAGAGACCTGCACTGGCTCCTGGTCAACAAGAGAATCACCTTCCGACTCCTCACCCACGCACACAAAGCCCTACACAACCAAGGCCCAGGATACCTCAACAGCCGCCTCAACTTCTACGCTCCCAAACGCCAACTTCGATCGACCGGCCACGCCCTCGCCGCCGTCCCCCGCATCCGAAGAGCCACCACAGGGGGACGGTCCTTCTCCTACCTCGCCGCCAAGACATGGAACTCCCTCCCGACCCACCTCCGCCTGACCCAGGACCACCTCGCCTTCAGGAAGCAACTCAAGACCTGGCTGTTCGAGCAGTAGCGGACCCCCCTCCCCCAGCGCCTTGAGACCCTCTGGGTGAGTAGTGCGCTATATAAATGCTTTAAATAAATAAATAATAAATTTAACGTTGAAAAGCGTATGTCACTCTCTCATTGTATAATCCAGCTAGATCAGGTTCTAACTGGATAAGTTTCCAATGTTTATTGATAATTGCCTTGATTCTGGAAGCATCACTGGAGTATCTCATTATGCACACAGTTTTTGTGTCTGAAGTTTTACTTTTCTCTTCCATCAATTTTTCACGAGATTGGTTTGCTACTATTTTTAAAGCTGTGTTTAACACATCATCAGGATAACCTCTTTGGCGATATTTATTGGTCTATATTTCTAATGCACTCTTCAAATCTTCTTCATTAGAAGTGATACGTTTAATTCTGAAGAATTGGGATGTGGGAAGATGTTTCTTTAATGAATCAGGATGAAAGCTTTGAAATAGCAATGATGAATTTTTGTCGGTGGGTTTAATATGAACTCTGGTGATGATCTTATTTTCATGAATCTTCACTTGTACATCCAGAAATGATATTGTTTCCTCATCAATGGTATGGGTAAATTTAATCCATGGATTGCAAGTGTTCAGAGTTGCAATATTCTGTTCCAATTGTTGACAAGTGCCTTTCCATATCAGAAATAGGTCATCAATGTACCTTTTGTATGTTATCAAATTCTTCGTCCAGCTTGGATTCTCTAATATGTAGTCTGTCTCGAACTTATTCATAAAGATATTAGCATATGAGGGAGCAAACCCAAAACCCATGGATGTACCACTACTTTGATTATAAAATTTACCTTCCCATTCAAAGTAGCTGCTGTAAAGAGAGAATTGCATAAGTTCCAAAATCAGAATTTTTTGTTGATCTTCCAAATCACTTTTTAATAAGACCCATTCCAGTGCTTCAATACCCTCATTGTGAGGGATTGATGTATACAGCACTGTTACATCGATTGTGCAAAGTAAATATGTTTGATCTTTCTCCAATTGAATGTTTTTCAAAAGTTTCAAAAATGCCGTAGTTTCTTTCAGATACGTACTGCAGCCTTGTACAATGGGTTGCAAAAATGTATCTATAAACTTGCCAACGGGTTCTGAAATCGACCCACACACCGAGACTATGGGTCTGAATGGAGGATTGGTTAGACTCTTATGAATTTTGGGCATCATATAAAATTTAGGTCTTCTAGGATATTTGGTGACAAAAAATTGTTTCGTTTTTTAAGTAATCCAGTTCATTTCGAACGCATGTTCAATGATCTTGTTTAACATCAACTGATATTCACTCGTGGGATCCGTAGCAAGTGGAAGATAGATGTCTGCATTGTTAACATGGTCATTCACATTTTGCATATAAAATTCAGTGTCCATTACCACAAGGGCTCCTCCCTTGTCTGCTTTTTGAAATGTTATTTTTTTTTTATTTAAATATCTTTATTCAAAAAGTTCCCCCCCCCCCCCCCCCATTTTTCTATTACAACCAATGTGTTTTTAGGCATTTACATATTCTTTTTGTAACAAATACAGATTTGTAATGCTAAGTAATAATAATATGCAGATTTAGAGTACTAACATACAAAGACACAAATATAGCACATAATACAACATGTCTAATAATCTTATAGATTCAACACATTTCTCAGTTATTGCCGCCCGTCATTTTTCTATTCTTCCAATGCTCAATGGGCAGCCATATCTTACTTCCCATAGCTTTTGCCTTCCTTCCTTTTCTGTCATAAATAGCCCTCTCTAAATTATATGTAGATAATAATCTTGCTACCCAAGTCTGGAATGACGGTGCAGTTTTATCCTTCCATGCTTTTGCAACAATTATCCTGTATACTGCTGTAGCCATAAATAAGAATTCTGGGTAGATTATGTTTTCCTCTGAGCTTACCCCCAGAATTATTAACTCCTCAGATAATTTAGTTTTTATTTCCAGTGAATTCTCTAGAAACTCTTCTATTGCCAGTTTTAAAGTGTATAATTGTGGACATTGTGCGAACATATGTGTAATATTAGCCTGTGCTGAATTACACCTTGGGCACGTTATTCCAGTGGAGCCTCCCCAACTGGCTATTCTAGCTGGTGTATAGTATAGTGAATAAACTGTTTTATAATGTTGGGTTTGGAGTGCAGCAGAGCATAAAATAGTTCTACCAAAATCTAAGGAGATTTGTAAGCCTTCAGGTCGTGCCTTTACCTGTTCTCTCCATTTAGCACTGTATTTCTCTCTGTCATCAGTTTTGTAAGCTTGTAACTCTGCATACAGCTGTCTTATTGAGCATGAGAGATTACTTCCCAGATAATCCATTATCTTACATCTCGCCATCCCTCCTGCACCCCCCGTTTTTGTATGGAAGTAGCTCCTCACTTGTAAATATTTGAAGAAGCTATGTCCAGCTATTTTATACCTATGCTGTACGTTTTGGAACGATAAGATTGCTCCCCCTTCATCCATTAAATCCCCCAATTTCTTAATCCCTTTCTCGTCCCATTCTTTCATAACTGTATCCCAAAAAATTTCTATCGGGAGACTATCATTCATATAGAGCCTTAAGTATCGATTATACCTTCCCAGTCCCAGTTTTTTCTTTATCGGTTTCCAAACTTTATATATCGCACTCAGTGTCTTAAATCTTGTGTGCTTAAAATATGCAAAGTCCACCGTTGATACCAAAGCGTTTTCTGCCGCTTTACCTAGGAGTGCTTTATATACGTTCGCCGGCCCTTTTCTCCCTACCTCCTCCTCCTGAGCACTTCCGCCTAATAGTCCTTTGGAGTATTGTAGAGCTGCTGCCCAGTAGTAGAATCTAAAATCAGGTGCTCCCCAGCCTCCTCTCTCTCGTGGTAGTGTTAAAAACCGATATGCTCTGCGTGTCTTCCCCTGTGCCCAAATTAACTTATTTACAGCCGATTCTATTTTATTAAACCAAATACCTTCGAGAAAAAGTGGAATTGCCCTGAACAAATATAAAAATTTCGGAAAGGTAACCATTTTAATAAAGTTGATTCTACCCATGAGAGTCAGGTGTAGGTTATTTACTCTCTCCAAATTGCTTTTAACTTTGGCTAGCAATGGTTCCAAATTTATCTCTACTAATTTTTCTAAGTCTGCCGTCACCCTAACACCCAAATACTTTGTGTCTGAGACAACTCTTGCGTCTACAAATGTAGTGTATATATTCTGGACAACCTGTGTTTTCCCCCTATTTATTGAATATCCAGACACCTCTCCGAATTTCCTTGCCTCCTGTTCAATTTCCACCAGTGACTCCTCTGGTGTCGGTGTTATGACAGCCACATCATCTGCGTAGGCAAATAATTTATATTCTTTCCCGTGTAATATAACTGGGGTAATCCTCCTATTTATTTTTTTTTTTTTTAATTTTTTTTTTTTTGAAAACCTTTATTTTCCGGAAACATAGTACACAGCGTCAGCCTACAACCACTGCGGGCCGGCCGCTATGACAATATACAATCATCCCGAGGTACCTTGCGTTGCAGCAAATATGAACAAGAACACAACAATGGATTTGCAAGGAGCCCAAGGAAAAGGATAACGAGGGTTTCATTTTATAATTTTGACGGATCGTCCTAAAGTCAGACAGGGTAGCTGAGTGGGCGAACCGTATGAAGGATGTTAAACAGTGATTCATCTCTATTAAAATACTGGCGTAAATCATTCACAATAAGGATATACAATCACAGAGGTAGATGTCGCCCCAAATAGCGCCCGCCCATTCAATGTATAAATCAGGAATTACATCTAGCTTGCCTACGGTATGACAGGATATAGAAGGGACCATCATATAGCAGAAATAAAGGATCCAATGACGTATAAAAAAGCAGTCATTACATGTCAGGATTCGTGACAGGATATGCGCCCTCAATCGATAGTGGAAAAAGGGAAGGAAGAGCAAGTTCTGTAATCATTCAATGACTATGTATGAAAATCGATATCTATATCATAGAATCAACGAACCAAATGTTAAGGACGTGGACGCAAAACACAGAGAAAATAGACGTTTCCTAAAGAACCAAACCCAACCTCCCGTCTGACCCAAGATACATAGGAAGAAAAAGAGAAATAAGAATAAAGATAAAAAGAAGGCCATAGAAACGAAAGGAGAAAGAAATAAAGCATGCACGTCGAAGAGGCTATGGCCCACCCCCCCCTACTAACGTGCCTGTCGCCCCAAGAGTACCCACATAAGGGAAAGCCGGGGGGAGACAACCCCCGGAGAAGAAAGAAGATCGGAGGAGGGCCAGAGAAAAACAAATAAGCTATCAATGGATTCGCACCTCGGCCGCCCCTCCCCTGGCCCCACCAGGACCCCGCACCAACGTTCACCTCCCCAGCTGTCCAATGCAAACACCAGCCTTGTCCACAGCAGAACCGAAAGAGAAAGAGAAAACCGCTTCAGCCTTGTCCCTGTCGTTCCAGCAAGTCAATAACGTCTAGTAGAGCAACAGCCATCTTGGATGAGAGTCGCAACTGTAAAAACCATGGCCGGGCATAACACCATCCACAGTGGTCTGTCCGACGCGAAGCCAAACTGAGCAGAGCTACCCAGTAACGGTGGAAACACGGCAGCCATACCTCAAAGTTGACCGACCAGGGCCATAGCAGCAACCCCATGATGAGACAAAGGGATCCACTGAAGGGCCATAGAGTAAACCCTATACGTGGCGACCAAAAAGATGCCTCCTGCCGATAAATAGGGTCGAGAGTCAGCAAATTCTCCACATCTTGAATGGATAGCGCAGCGGCCACTAGTTCCCGGGCATCCAGTGTCGTGACATACGTCTGGGTAGATTGGCCGCCTCCGTCGGGCACAGGATAGGGCAAGGCGCACAGAGCTTGATGAGCAGCACCGCCGAGCAGTATTGTATCTAGTCGGCCCTCTAGGTCCTGGGCTTGGAAGCGCATAGACGATCGCAGGTTGTTCAGAGCGCCCAGGACAGCAGCAATCCCAGGCGGGTCTCCTACATCAGTTCCATGCACCCGGAGGGCGCCGCCATATTGTCGTCTTCGAAAATGTCCACCGGTGCCCATCGCCATTACAAAGCGCCAGTGGTAGATCCACGAAGCAACGCAACCACGGGATTAACAACAGCGAAACTGTCTGTGACCACCAAGACCCGGCTACAATGTTGCATGCACCTCGATGAGGTATCCAATCAGTCCTCCGGGGTCGGCCGTTCCAAATATCGGGCGCCCGGTGAAGAAGGCACCCACCGTAGCGCTGAAGGACAATATGGCTCCCAGTGTCAGCCACAGGGCAATTTGGAGGTACAAGAAGGCTTCGGCCACAATTGCAATGTAGCAAGCGTAGTGGCGCGCAGGGCCGGGTGATACAATGTAGCCAGAAAAGAGTTGCTACAGTTGCACGCCGGTCGCCCGTTCCTTCGCTGCAAGCATCCGCAGTCGTCGAGTTCTGGAACAGCAGCCTCCGGGAACAAAGACCCGGTCTCCAGCGGGCAGCGCTGGAACGAAGGCAGGGACGAATCGATAGTTCCACCGCAAGATATTCAGCGGGAAGCACACCATCGGAACCAGGATCGCCACCCGGGTCCGAAACGCTGACGTTTTATCAGGATTGAAATCAGGATGAACGGCGTTTCGGAAGGAAAGCGGGCAGGTCGGCGGAGCCGAGGAGTCAGGCGGCCATCATGGTTGCGGGCTAGGCTCCTCTCCCCTCCTATTTATTGAAAGTCTTCTCAGATAGGGGTCTAGATATATTGCAAATAGTAAGGGTGAAACTGGGCAACCCTGCCTGGTTCCCCGTCTAATCTGCACTGCATTAGAGTATGATCTATTAATACGAATCCTAGCACTAGGATGTTTGTATAGTGCCTGGACTGCAGTTATGTATCCTTGCCCTATACCAGCCCACTCCATAGCCTCCCAAAGGTAAACCCAAGAGACCCTGTCAAAAGCCTTCTCGGCATCCAAAAAGATAGCCGCGACAGGGTCGCCTGTGGCCGCTGCAGCGTCCAATATGGTAATCAGCTGTCTAGTATGTTCAGTGGTTCCTTTCCCTGGTATAAATCCATGTTGTGTAGGGGAGACCACCCTCTCTATCACCTTACTTAGTCTGTTGGCCAGTGCCTTGGAGAATATCTTCGCATCAGCATTAAGCAATGTGATAGGCCTATAAGATCCCGGTTCAGTGGGGGGTTTATCTTTTTTCAATATTACGATTATATCGGCACCCGCCCAAGACTGAGGAACAGTTCTACCTCCCTGTGCCAAGCAACAGATCATCCAAATATCTTTGGCTAGTACATCCCAAAAAGTTTTGTAGAATTCTACTGGGATCTGATCTTGTCCCGTTGCTTTGCCAGATGGTAAGCTAAATGTTGCATCTCTTATCTCCTGTAGTGTTAATTGCGTATCTAGTTTATCCCTATCCTCTATGCTCAACCCCTCCTGTAGGCCTTGCCTTAGGTATTCCAAACTTTTTGCCTCTACCTCCTCATCATTTTTGTCCTGATCATATAGTCTCTCATAAAACCTCCTGAACACCTCCTGCACCTCCTCCACTTTGTTAACGATTATCCCATTACAGTCCTTAACTTCTTTAATTTCCCCTGCAGCTAGCGTTTGCCTAGTTCTAATTGCAAGCAAATGTCCCACCCTCTCGTTGCATTCATAACATTTCTCTTTGTGTGCTAAGTATTTTCTTGCTGTTTTTTGTGCCAGAGTAATCCCTGTTTCTGACCTCTGTATCTCTATAGCCACTAAGATCTGTTCAATAGGTTCTTGTTTTTCTATTGCATCCACTAGCCTTTTTTCCATCGCCATCAACTTTCTAATATCCTCATCCATCTTATCCTTTTCCTTTTTACTTCTTGCCAAAGTAAAGCTTAATGTCTCTCCCCTTACTCCTGCTTTGAAGCTGTCCCACACCATATCTGCTGAGGTTGAGTATCTATTTATGTCCCAAAATTGTGTCATCCATTCTTGCATCCTTGTAATGTACTCCTCCTCCTTCAGCAAGCCTCTCTCAAACGTCCATGTCGGGTTTATTTTTTCCACTTTTTGTAATGTTGCTAGGCTGAACACCAACGGATTATGATCCGACATTATCCTTGGGAGACATTCTATTTTAGCCCTGCTAACTAATGAACTAGAGATAAAGAAATAGTCCAAGCGGGCAACTGTTTGATGTGGTGCTGAATAGTAAGTACTACCTGATCCTATCGGATTAAATTCCAACCATATATCCACCAGCGCGTTGTGTCTAGCGAGATTTTGTATTGCTTTATGCACCTTTTTTTTTCTTCCTTGATAACCACCTCCACTTGCGCCTATTACTCCATTCAGCCCATTAATATTAAAATCCCCACAGCAGATCACAGGCTCTGGCCACAAAGCTAGCTCGCTATCCATAAAATCTAATAAATCCGATTCATCTTCATTTGAACCGTATAGTGAGACCAAGGTACATCTTCCCGCTGTTGTTTCTAAGTCTAACATCACCCATCTCCCTTCAGAATCCTCTTTTTTCTTTTTAATTTTAACAACCCCTTTTCTGGCCAGGACTGCCACCCCCTTGTTTCTCCCTTCTTGACCTGTGTTAGCAAGAATCTCAAACCCCATCTGACCAAGCAAGAATTTGTCATCAGCTGCTACGTGCGTTTCCTGTATACAGGTTATATCAATTTTCCAGTATCGCAGCAGCGCGGAGAGCTTCTGTCTTTTCTCCAAATTGTTTAACCCACAGATATTAATTGTCATTATCCTAACTGCCATATTTCTAGTTTAGTTTTTACCAGCGCCTCAGCTATTTTTTTGTCTTTTTCTGTGTATTCTTTTACTGCATCACTACACTCTTTACAAATCTGCATTAATTTACGCCACCACCTTTTCCCCGTGACTTCTTCCCTTCCCCCCCCCCTTTAAGCCCCCCCACCCCGGTTGCTGCCCCTCCCCCCCTGTGACAGGCAAATAGGTCATCCCTGACCTATGTGTGTCCGCTTGGCGTTGTAGAGTCGCTCCCCCTCTCCTCCCCTCTTATCAACTACTACTTTAAACTATCAGGCTTAGTACATTTAGCCGCCATATATGTCTACTTGATTTTGAGTTTCTTCTACTCCCTTCCTTGCCTATTTCCTTCGGGCCCCCCCTTTTTCTTTTAACTCTGTCAGAAATTCCCCCGCTTTTATTTCAGAGAAAAACATTCTGGTGCGGCCCGCTACGACGACCTTCAGTTTTGCTGGAAACAATAGATATGCCTCTGCTCCTTGGGCCTGAAATGCATTGATCAATTGTCTTAGCCGCCATCTCCTCTCCACTGTTATGTGACAGAAGTCAGGTCTTGCAAAAAAAGTTATCCCTTCCACCGTTTTTTTGGCATCAGGTCTAGCTCTCTCCATTAGCTCCTGCCTTGCGAGGAAGTTTCCGAAAAAGACTAACATAGCCCTGGGGAGCGTTCCTGATCCTTCCTTATGAGTTTTCTTTACAAAAAGTGGATATCTATGGGCTCTCTGCACTTCTTGTTCCCAATTCCATGGTGCCTCTGGGAACGCACCCTTTAGCAACTTGACGACAAAGCCTCTCGGATCTTGGCCTTCAATCCCTTCCTCTATTCCGAGGAGTCTGGCATTATTTCGCCTTTGGCGATTCTCCAAGTCCTCCACCTTCCACTGCAAATCTTCCATGACCTTAGTCTGCCCCTCTCTAGCTGATTGCCATTCAGTTGCTTCGTCTTCTAGACGTCCGGTTCTTTCCTCAACTCCAATGATTCTTTCCTCAACTTCCTCAAACTTTTTGTTTATTTTCCTAATTGAGGCTTGGATTTTTTTCGTGTCATGCCTGGCCCTCCGACTTTCAGTCCTTGCCTCCATTTGCATCTGTTTCAGCGTAGCAAACATTAAGTCCAGTTTCCCTCCATCATTTTGTGTCTCATTCTCGTCTTCCTTATATATGTTGGAGGTGGCAGAATAATCCCATAATAGCTTTTTATGTGCTCCCTTATGGATGTTCTGGGGGGAGCCTGCTCTTCTAGATGTTATTTTGCGCTTTTTTGTGTGCCTCTCCCCCTAGAGCTGTCACTAGCTTCTGAGCTCGATAGTGAGTCAGAAAAGTCTCTTTCTTCCTCGCTGCTTGCCAATGTTGAATCTGATCCCTCAGGGACAGAAAAGAACTCTCCATCAGCCCCATCAGCACGGGCCGTTTCTGCCAGAATGTTAGATAGTCTATATCCCTCGTTATCTGTCCCCAGCGCAATATTCTCTTTCTTTTTGGCTTGTACATACTCCTCGCGAATTTCGGCTTCTACCTCATTGAGGGCCTCAAGCATTTGCCCTGTGTTCAGCGTCTCACCCCCACAATTGGCCTCTCTCACCTCTTTGTTTGTGTCCAGGTCTTGGTTTTCGGTCTGCGCCCCCTGGGACTGCGGCTGTTCCTGCTCTGATACAGCGCCGTCTCGCTGAGCTGCATGACTCACCACTCGGGGCTCCGCGGGAAGCGTGAGCACCGTAAACTCCGGTTGCATAGCAACGCCTCCGCTTGCGTCCTCGAGGACGCTCTGAGCAGCTCCTGCGGACGGCCCGATTGTTATGCTCTGCTGGGTTCCCGATGGTCCTGAAGCTCCTGATACCTCCGCGTGGATTTTGGCTCCGAAGACCTCGGATACTGAGGGTTGCCGGTAAACAGTATCGTTTTTCTTTTTTTCTGCTACATCCCGCATCGTTGTTATGATGCCGGTGCTTCTCATGTCTTTTGTTTGAGTCAGCGCTTTCTCCTTTTCTCCAGCTCTCTCCAGCTTGCGTAGCTGTGTTTTCGTAAGGGTAGAGACCGTGGGGGTTGTCTTCTTGTTGTTGGGTGGCACTTTTGTTTTTGGAATAGCGCCCAATTTACCCGATTCCTTTTGTATGAGATCTTTGTTTGTGGCACCTGGTATGGGTACTTGTTGCTGCGCTTTCTCCTTTCCTCGGGTGCCCATTTCTGCCATCAGTATTTTACGGAGCCTGAAGTACCACAGTTTCGCTTTCTCCAGTAGGCTTACAAGGTTAATAGCTCCTCTGTGTTGGATTAAAGCGGCGGATTGCATGCTGCTCTCGAATCTCCATTAGCGCCTGAGTTTCTGCTGAACTTCTGGAGAGGGGTCTGAGTGCGACTTACTCCCACAGCGCCTCGGCGGCCATCTTGCCCTTTTTGAAATGTTAACTTTGTGTTGTGACTCAAGTTTTTCAATGTGTTCCATTCACTAGATGACAAGTTACTCTTCTTGGGTTTGACAAACTTAATTGATTGTATTTCTGAAAGTACTGAACGTTCGAAGGCTTCTATAGTTTTATGAGTGAACGGCGCACAAAATGAGCTCTTAGGTTTGAAATCTTTATCCCATGATGTTGTTGGTGAAGTTTGTGGTGCATCTTTAAAGAAATATCTTAATCTCAGTGTTCTAAAGAATTTAAATAAGGCAATGTCCGTCTCAGCTGAATTGGAACGATATGTAGGCACAAATGTCATGCCTTTGTTCAATACTTTAGTTTCTGCTTTAGTTAGATTTTTTGATGAAATATTCACAATTCGTTCGTTTTTGACATCTGGCTCCTCGTCCTTTCTGCTATGCTTCGATCTGTTTCTGCCACCTCTCCTGATGGTTCTATTAATGGTGGGGCATTCGCTGCCGGACTTATCTCTAAAAAAGCCTGTGTGTTAGAGCCACTTGTTGTTTGTTTACTTATTGGTTCTTTAGTTTTGCTGATAGGTGCCCTTGATTGAGATATCTCTGAATCAGAAACCATACTTTCTTGAGATGAAGTTATGTTAGAGGTTTTTTTAGTTTGTTGCTGATTGGGTTTCTGTTGCCATTGTTTTTGGGTGTAAATTTCGGCCCACGTGTACACCTCCTCTAACTTATAGTCCTGTGTATCTCTACGATATTTCCTCACTTTTCTGTCGTTCACTTCTTTCGCATATTTTTCTAATTTCAAATTGATATCTTCAAGTGTTTTTTGTAGATCAGGTAGTTTATTTATCTCTGCTTGTAAAGTTTTAATTTCTTCTTCCAATTCTGTTAGTACTTTAGACAGTTCTTCCACGATCAATAAGATCAAATCTAAAGAACACTTGTTGAGGATCTGATACCAACGTTCAACGAACTTCTTACTGTTCTTGCATAGCATGGGTTTAAGGGCTATTCTTAGGCCTCTGGGTATCCGTTGATTTTTATGGTAATGGATCAGAGTGGTGGCATGCATCCTTTGGTTAATTTCTTTTTTACTCATGTATTCGAATTGACGTAATAATTGTGCTGTGGTGGTTTTTTGTGGGGTGAACAGTCTGGTCTCCTGTATCAAATCGTAAATTTCCAAAGCTGCTTCAGGTGTAAAACCTAATGTCTCCGCCTTGTTTGTAGTTAATAATGCTATATCATCTAGCTGCATGATTTCACGATTGGTGCAATCAGGGATTAAAGGACTGCAGTTCCAATAATATTTCAATGTTATCCCCGTGCACACGAGTACCACACTCAAACTTTGATTTTCCACTTTCGGGTTGGCGCAACCTATGTCACACGGCGTCCTTCCGTGTCTTTATGAAACTCAAAATAGTGTTGCAAGGAGGAAAACCTTCTCGTAAATAGGTGCGCTTTTTAATACATGAACCACAATTGGATTCTTCGCTTGTATAATTACTTTTATTCGCTTTGTAATCCTTGATCATATATTTCCTTTTAATTCCAATTTTCATTGATTATTTCATCTCATAATCGTGTCAATGAATCATCATATTTCCATTTTATCATCAGCTTATCCACACCCAATGCATTTCGGGTCATCCAAACAAACTGACCCTTCGTCAGGGGTCTGTAACGAAATGAAAACAGGACCATTAGGCTCACCAACCTTTTTGCATAAACAAAATATACTGCAATATAACCATGATAATCAAACGAATAAGCATGTAACTGTTAAAACGCTACCAAGGAGAGGAGAGGAGAGGAGGGGTGAGGAGAGGAGAGGAAAGGAGAGGAAAGGAGAGGAGAGGAGAGGAGAGGAGGGTGAGAGGAGAGGAGAGGAGGGGTGAGAGGAGAGGAGAGGAGAGGAGAGGAGGGGTGAGAGGAGAGGAGGGTGAGAGGAGAGGAGAGGAGAGGAGGGGTGAGAGGAGAGGAGAGGAGGGGTGAGAGGAGAGGAGAGGAAGAGGAGGGGTGAGGAGAGGAGAGGAAAGGAGAGGAAAGGAGAGGAGAGGAGAGGAGAGGAGGGTGAGAGGAGAGGAGGGGTGAGAGGAGAGGAGAGGAGAGGAGAGGAGAGGAGGGGAGAGGAGAGAGGAGAGGAGAGGAGAGGAGGGGTGTGAGGAGAGGAGAGGAGAGGAGAGGAGGGGTGTGAGGAGAGGAGAGGAAAGGAGAGGAGAGGAGAGGAGAGGAGAGGAGAGGAGAGGAGAGAAGGGTGAGAGGAGAGGAGAGGAGAGGAGAGGAGAGGAAATGAGAGGAGAGGAGAGGAGAGGAGGGGTGAGGAGAGGAGAGGAGGGCTGAGAGGAGAGGAGGGGTGAGAGGAGAGGAGAGGAGAGGAGAGGAGGGGTGTGAGGAGAGGAGAGGAAAGGAGAGGAAAGGAGAGGAGAGGAGAGGAGGGTGAGAGGAGAGGAGAGGAGAGGAAATGAGAGGAGAGGAGAGGAGAGGAGGGGTGAGGAGAGGAGAGGAGGGCTGAGAGGAGAGGAGGGGTGAGAGGAGAGGAGAGGAGAGGAGAGGAGAGGAGGGGTGTGAGGAGAGGAGAGGAGGGCTGAGAGGAGAGGAGGGGTGAGAGGAGAGGAGAGGAGGGTGAGAGGAGAGGAGAGGAGAGGAGGGGTGAGAGGAGAGGAGGGGTGTGAGGAGAGGAGAGGAGAGGAGAGGAGAGGAGGGTGAGAGGAGAGGAGAGGAGAGGAGAGGAAAGGAGAGGAGAGGAGAGGAGAGGAGGGGTGAGGAGAGGAGAGGAAAGGAGAGGAGAGGGGTGAGAGGAGAGGAGAGGGGGTGAGAGGAGAGGAGAGGAGAGGAGAGGAGAAGAGAGGAGGGGTGAGAGGAGAGGAGGGGTGAGAGGAGAGGAGAAGAGAGGAGGGGAGAGGAGAGGAGAGGAGGGAGGGGTGAGGAGAGGAGAGGAAAGGAGAGGAGAGGAGGGGAGGGGTGTGGGAGAGGAGAGGAGAGGGCTGAGAGGAGAGGAGGGGTGAGAGGAGAGGAGAGGAGAGGAGGGTGTGAGGAGAGGAGAGGAGGGGTGAGAGGAGAGGAGAGGAGAGGAGGGTGAGAGGAGAGGAGAGGAGGGTGAGAGGAGAGGAGGGAGAGGAGGGGTGAGAGGAGAGGAGAGGAGAGGAGGGTGAGAGGAGAGGAGAGGAGAGGAGAGGAGAGGAGAGGAGCAGAGAGGAGAGTAGAGGAGAGGAGGGGAGGGGGGGGGAGGGGAGGGGAGGGGAGGGGAGGGGAGGGGAGGGGAGAGGAGGGGAGGGGAGAGGAGAGGAGGGGAGAGGAGAGGAGAGGAGAGGAGGGGTGAGGAGAGGAGAGGGAAGGAGAGGAGAGGAGGGGTGAGGAGAGGAGAGGAGGGGCTGAGAGGAGAGGAGGGGTGAGAGGAGAGGAGAGGAGAGGAGGGGAGTGAGGAGAGGAGAGGAGAGGAGAGGAGGGCTGAGAGGAGAGGAGAGGAGGGGTGAGGGAGAGGAGAGGAGAGGAGGGTGAGAGGAGAGGAGAGGAGAGGAGAGGAAAGGAGAGGAGAGGGAGAGGAGGGTGAGGAGAGGAGAGGAGAGGAGGGAGAGAGGAGAGGGAGGGGTGAGAGGAGAGGAGAGGAGAGGAGGGCTGAGAGGAGAGGAGGAGGTGGAGGGGAGAGAGGAGAGAGAGGAGGGGTGAGAGGAGAGGAGAGGAGAGGAGAGGAGAGGAGAGGAGAGGAGAGGGAGAGGAGAGGAGAGGAGAGGAGAGGGAGAGGAGGGAGGAGAGGAGAGAGAGGAGGGGAGAGGAGAGGAGAGGAGAGGAGAAGGAGAGGAGAGGAGGGGTGAGGAGAGGAGAGGAGGGCTGAGAGGGAGAGGAGGGGTGAGAGGAGAGGAGAGGAGAGGAGGGTGAGAGGAGAGGAGAGGAGGGAGAGAGAGGAGGGTGAGAGGAGAGGAGAGGAGGGGTGAGGGAGAGGAGAGGAGAGGAGGGAGAGGAGGAGGGAGAGAGGAGAGGAGAGGAGAGGAGAGGAGAGAGAGAGGAGAGGAGGGGTGAGAGGAGGGAGAGAGGGTGAGAGGAGAGGAGAGGAGAGGAGGGGTGAGGAGAGGAGAAGAGAAGGAGAGGAGAGGAGAAGAGAGGAGGGGTGAGAGGAGAGGAGGGGGTGAGAGGAGGAGGGGGGTTAGAGAGGAGAGGAGAAGAGAGGAGGGAGAGGAGAGGAGAGGAGAGGAGGGGTGAGGAGAGGAG
>NW_028245281.1:0-95662 GCF_964263255.1 Lissotriton vulgaris
TAATATATATATATATGATCAAGGTACGTTGTGTACCGAAACGCGTAATGGCCGGCATGCTCAACAGCTAAATAAAGCTGTGCTCCAGGTTTTTTTCCTGAAGGAAAAGCGCAAGCGACTGCTCGTGGGAGTGGAGTGGCGTAATATATATATATGCTAGAGGAGGTGACCGTCTGCGACGATTACGCAGACTGGAGTCGCGCTATATCATTGATCTCTCCACTAAATGGCCCAAGGGGATGAACAGTGGGGAAGAAATGGTTGTACATTTAGGCAAATAGTAACGTAGCTGTTTCTATATTATAAAGTATTCTATTTCCGTCAGAATAATGGACTAGATGATGTATACTTTATCACTGTAGGGGTATGTGTGTGTGTACACACATATGACTAAACATTTATGTATGAATATGTGGGGGAGGTTAAGAAGATGAATTGACAAACTGCCTCCTGTGCTCACATGTAATTTTCAGAACGGTGAAGTTTAATTTAAGATTTCATCTCATCCGCTGATTATTAGAGGTATTTGTATAGGACTCAAAGGGCTCTTTGTTTCCGAAGTCATTTGTTTAGTCAATAGTAATTTGATCACAATACACCACTGCCACTTCCTCATGGTTTTCCCTGGTACCCCTCACCCTTCGCACCATGTATGACATGTTTATGGTCCACTATTTAGTTATATATTTTGCATCACAGGTTACACATAGAGTAATCTCTCTTTGGTTTTTTAGGGGACCATTGCCGATCCACGGCTATATGTAACAGTGTATAATAACCCACAAATATTGTGTATAACATCTTCCATCTATGCATGCTTACCTATCTGTAGGTATGATTAGTTGCAGTATAGCTATGCTGATTACAAATGTTTGCATAAGTTTGCCGTTACAAAATGGCGCCCGCGGTAGCTGGGAGAACTGTGGTCCTCTGTCGATGTCGACTGAGAGGTGTAACCTGTGTACTTTTGTAATCTATATCATGCACCGGTGTTTTGAGTGTAAATTACACACTGACGAAGGCCAAGAGCCGAAACGCGTCTGTGGCGCGCTTGTAGTAAATAAACTACTGTGCGAGATATGGTACCCCCGAGTGCTGTCTATTATTTCTTGGGATTTCAAGGTGTTTGAGCGCAATATATATATATATATATATATATATTCACTGAAAAAACCATAGGTTATAGACCATATATAGTTAGGAATTTGCATTTACAAAACCTTATTTTACTCACACAAAACCATTGAAATTCCATATATAGTTAGTTGCACTAACTATATATCGCTCACCCGCAATCCACTGCTGATGATGTCACATATTACATCATTCATGACATGGTCAGTGACATCACTGATGACATCACTGATGACATCTCAAATGACATCACTGATGACATCACTGATGACAACATCCAGTGACTGTATGTTTCTGTAAAGTTAAAATATGTCTTACATATTGAAGAATGAGTGGATGTATAAGTGTCTGGAAGAAGGATTTAGTAGGTGCATGACTGACTGTATGAGTGAGTGATTAAATGTGTCTCACTGAGTGCATGGGTTAGTGACTAAACTGTCTTAATTTGTGCATCATTATGTCTGTTGTTCTGTAAACTGTTGCATGTGTTGATAAGTAGCTATATGAGTAACTATATGGGTTATTGATTGGTTGCCCAAGTATTTGTATGGGAGACTGAGTGTGTGTGAGGGTGGCTGGGAGGTGTATGACTCTGTGCATAGATGTGTGAGCAGTTGATTCACTAGATGTATGGTTTCAAAAGTGCATGTGGAAACAGCTGTATGGGCGGTTGACTGTGTGCATGAGTGTATTGGTGAGTGAATGGATATCTCAGTGCTACATGTCAAAGTAAGTACATATGTAAAACATAGTACATTTGAGAGTTGACATATATAAATAACTGTGCATAAGAGCCAGTGAATGTGTGAGTGGCTGTATGGATCATTGTGAACTTGTATCAGGGATTGTATAAGAGAGTAAATATGTGTTAGTATATGTTTGAATAAGTAAAGTTTGTATAACTGTATAGTTGAGGAAATGGAGGTGTGATTGATTCTTTGCATGACTGACTAGGTGTGTGAGTAACTCCATGGATGAGTGACAGTCTGTGAGTGTCTGTTTACACTGATTGTATCTAAGGTTATATTAGAGTCTGAAGAGGTTCATCATATTATCACATGAATGATATCATCAGTGATGTCATCAGTGATGTCATTTGAGATGTCATCAGTGATGTCATTTGAGATGTCATCAGTGATGTCACTGACCATGTCATGAATGATGTAATATGTGACATCATCAGCAGTGGATTGCGGGTGCGCGATTTATAGTTAGTGCAACTAACTATATATGGAATTTCAATGGTTCTGTGTGAGTAAAATAAGGTTTTGTAAATGCTAATTCCTAACTATATATGGTCTATAACCTATGGTTTTTTCAGTGAATTTTCAAGGTTTTGTAAATGCTAATTCCTAACTATATATGGTCTATAGCCTATGGTTTTTTCAGTGAATATATATATATACATACATATATAAACATATATCATCTGTATATCTATATAAATACAAACATAAATGCATGCATACATATACTTATATGCATACAGATGCATGTTATTTACATGAAAGTTGAAAAAACACTAATAAAAGCAAAGCTAAAAAGCCACCTCATTACAAACAGAATGGCTTTAACTTAAACGAGGGCGAGATCTATTGCATTTTCAATGCTTGTTTACTTTGGTTCCATCAAGAAGGCATTCAGATGTGTCACACATTTGCCATAAATTCTGAATGTTAGCACTCTAGTTGCACATTAGATCACTGTAGTAAAGCTACTGCTCACCAGGGACGTCTGCTGCTGGTATTCAAAGTGCATGTTTCAGTCTGCATGTCAGAATTTTTTTAATGAAATAGAAGAGGATTTGAGAAGTCACTCAAAATGATCCCTAATTTTTCTTTCTGAAGCACTAATCATACTTTCTATGGCAAAATTAACCCCCTCATGTTGTTCCTTTTTAAATTGAGTGTTTTCAGACTTACCACTTCATTCCAATCAAGATGGCTTCTGGTGTGCCATAGTTTTGTCATAAGTAAGACTGTTAGCGCTCTAGTTGTTCTTTAGAACACTCTGGGACATTCTGTCATTGGGCTATACTTGGGGTATATCTGGGTGATATTTGGGCTACATTTAGGCTCTTTTGTCTCTGGTGGCCATCTTGGGAGACTGTATGTCAGAATTTTTTAATGAAATTGAAGAGGGTTTGAGAAGTCACTCAAAATGTGCCCTAATCTTTCTTTCTGCAGCACTAATCATAATTCATATGGCAAAATATACCCCCTCATTTTGTTCCTTTTTAAATTAAATGTTTTAAGAGTTACCACTTTATTCCAATCAAGATGGCTTCAGGTGTGCCATACCTTTGTAATAAGTAGGACTGTTAGCGCTCTAGTTGTTCTTTAGAACACTCTGGGACATTCTGTCATTGGGCTATACTTGGGCTACATCTGGGTGATATTTGGGCTACATTTGGGCTCTTTTGTCTCTGGTGGCCATTTTGGGAGACTGCATGTCAGAATTTTTTAATGAAATAGAAGAGGATTTGAAAAGTCACTCAAAATGTGCCCTAATTTTTCTTTCTGCAGCACTAATAATACCTTCTATTGCATAATATACCCCCTCATTTTGTTCCTTTTTAAATTAAATGTTTTAAGAGTTACCACTGTATTCCCATCACGATGGCTCCAGGTGTGCTATACCTTTGTAATAAGTAGGACTGTTAGCGCTCTAGTTGTTCTTTAGAACACTCTGGGACATTCTGTCATTGGGCTTTACTTGGGCTACATCTGGGTGATATTTGGGCTCTTTTGTCTCTGGTGGCCATTTTGGGAGACTGCATGTCAGAATGTTTTAATGAAATAGAAAAGGATTTGAGAAGTCACTCAAAATGTGCCCTAATTTTCATTCTGCAGCACTAATCATACTTTCTATGGCAAAATATACCCCCTCATGTTGTTTCTTTTTAAATTAAAGGTTTTAAGAGTTACCACTTTATTCCATTCAAGATGGCTTCAGGTGTGCCATACCTTTGTAATAAGTAGGACTGTTAGCGCTCTAGTTGTTCTTTAGAACACTCTGGGACATTCTGTCATTGGGCTATACTTGGGCTACATCTGGGTGATATTTGGGCTACATTTGGGCTCTTTTGTCTCTGGTGGCCATTTTGGGAGACTGCATGTCAGAATGTTTTAATGAAATAGAAAAGGATTTGAGAAGTCACTCAAAATGTGCCCTAATGTTTCTTTCTGAAGCACTAATCATACTTTCTATGGCAAAATTAACCCCCTCATGTTGTTCCTTTTTAAATTGAGTGTTTTCAGACTTACCACTTCATTCCAATCAAGATGGCTTCTGGTGTGCCATACTTTTGTCATAAGTAAGACTATTAGCGCTCTAGTTGTTCTTTAGAACACTCTGGGACATTCTGTCATTGGGCTATACTTGGGGTACATCTGGGTGATATTTGGGCTACATTTAGGCTCTTTTGTCTCTGGTGGCCATCTTGGGAGACTGTATGTCAGAATGTTTTAATGAAATTGAAGAGGGTTTGAGAAGTCACTCAAAATGTGCCCTAATTTTTCTTTCTGCAGCACTAATCATAATTCATATGGCAAAATATACCCCCTCATTGTGTTCCTTTTTAAATTAAATGTTTTAAGAGTTACCACTTTATTCCAATCAAGATGGCTTCAGGTGTGCCATACCTTTGTAATAAGTAGGACTGTTAGCGCTCTAGTTGTTCTTTAGAACACTCTGGGACATTCTGTCATTGGGATATACTTGGGCTACATCTGGGTGATATTTGGGCTACATTTGGGCTCTTTTGTCTCTGGTGGCCATTTTGGGAGACTGCATGTCAGAATTTTTTAATGAAATAGAAGAGGATTTGAAAAGTCACTCAAAATGTGGCCTAATTTTTCTTTCTGCAGCACTAATAATACCTTCTATTGCATAATATACCCCCTCATTTTGTTCCTTTTTAAATTAAATGTTTTAAGAGTTACCACTTTATTCCCATCACGATGGCTCCAGGTGTGCTATACCTTTGTAATAAGTAGGACTGTTAGCGCTCTAGTTGTTCTTTAGAACACTCTGGGACATTCTGTCATTGGGCTATACTTGGGCTACATCTGGGTGATATTTGGGCTACATTTGGGCTCTTTTGTCTCTGGTGGCCATTTTGGGAGACTGCATGTCAGAATGTTTTAATGAAATAGAAAAGGTTTTGAGAAGTCACTCAAAATGTGCCCTAATTATTCATTCTGCAGCACTAATCATACTTTCTATGGCAAAATATACCCCCTCATGTTGTTTCTTTTTAAATTAAATGTTTTAAGAGTTACCACTTTATTCCAATCAAGATGGCTTCAGGTGTGCCATACCTTTGTAATAAGTAGGACTGTTAGCGCTCTAGTTGTTCTTTAGAACACTCTGGGACATTCTGTCATTGGGCTATACTTGGGCTACATCTGGGTGATATTTGGGCTACATACGGGCTCTTTTGTCTCTGGTGGCCATTTTGGGAGACTGCATGTCAGAATGTTTTAATGAAATAGAAAAGGATTTGAGAAGTCACTCAAAATGTGCCCTAATTTTTCATTCTGCAGCACTAATCATACTTTCTATGGCAAAATATACCCCCTCATGTTGTTTCTTTTTAAATTAAATGTTTTAAGAGTTACCACTTTATTCCAATCAAGATGGCTTCAGGTGTGCCATACCTTTGTAATAAGTAGGACTGTTAGCGCTCTAGTTGTTCTTTAGAACACTCTAGGAGGCTGCAGTAGAACACAAAGGAATCAACTGACAGTCTCTGTCCTTGTTGGATGTACATGTTTTACTGAGAATGTCAGACTTCATTTTCACATGACTGAGAAAGATAATGTGAATTTACAGAAAATATGCTTTCAGTTTAGCTTATAGATCCCCTTCCAAACCACTGTGGGAAAATCATGAGATATTAGTTTTCTTTCAAACAATATTCATGATATCACAGCAGAAGGTTTTTTCACATGGTAAAATCACCTTAGAACCCACCACAATTCCTAAAACGAGTATGGTTCCATCAACAAATGATTCATAATGTAACTAAAGTCCTAAAACCCTATATTAACTACAATGCTTTTTAATGAGGTGCTATCATGTATATTGGTCCCAAGATGGCTGCCAACACTTCTTGGATGAAGTGCTGACAGCCAATCAGATCAGATGTGTGGTTAGGCTCCGCCCAGATATATATCTTTTTTTTTAACCTAAATTACTCAAAATCCACTGGAGCACATATATTGAGACCTAGCAAAGGCACATCGGGCTAACAGTCCCTACAATTTTGCCAAGTTTCGTGCAAATCCATTCAGCCGTTCGAGCTAAAAGTGAGGCCAACCGCCCTATGGAAATTAACATGGGAAAAACGCGTTTTGGGACCCCCCTTTTTTCTTGGCCCCCCCTTGATGAAACCCCCCCAAATTGTCAGGGGCTGCTCAGAAACAAAATGTTCAATTTTCCTGAAAATTTCAGCCAATTCCGTGAACAAACGCCAAAGTTATTAGACATAGCATTTTCAAAAATCCCATAGAGAAAAAATCCTAACTATATATACCTACTGGCGACCGCCAGTAGGTAATACATATTCACTGAAAAAACCATAGGTTTCACACCAGTTATAGTTAGGAATTTGCATTTAAAAAACCTATTAAATTCACTGAAAAAACCATAGGTTTGACACCAGTTATAGTTAGCTGGAAATTTTACTGACATAAAACCATTGAAATCCCCACGTTATAGTTAGTTGGACTCATTATAACTTGCACGCCTGCAATGCTCTGCTGATGACGTCACACATTACATTACTCATGACATGGTCAGTGACATCACTGATGACATCACTGATGACACCATTCAGTGAATGTGTGTCTTTCTGTAAAATAAATATGTTTTATATATGTATTTGTAAAGGTCGATGGAAGAATACATTTTTAAATAAGTGTCTAAATGGATGTTTTTTTTTTTTTTAATTGATTGGTTAACTGGCATATTAAGTGTATCTTAGTGAATACATATATTAGCGAGTAATGTTTAAATATTTAAATATATGTATCAGTGTTTCACTTTGTGTATAAGTGGCTGCATGGGTTGGTGAGTAGCTACATGTGTGTGTGTATGGGTTATTAGATGTTTTTTTAGTATCAGTATGAGTGTCTGTATGGTTTGGTGGGGGTATTACTTAGCACATAGATGCATAAATGACTGACTCATTGTTTGTATGTGTTTTGAAGACTGGATGGGTGGATGAGTGTGTATATGTATGTGTTAGTGAGTGAATGACTGTCTCACTAGTGTCTTTATCAGTAACTACATATGTTTTATTCTAGTGTATGTGAGTATTGATGTATATAAGTGAGTATATGTGCGAGTGAGAGATTGTAAGAGTTCCTGTTTAAATAAGTATGTGTTTCTATAAGTGATTGTTTAAGAGAGTAAGTATGTGTAAGTTTCCTTAGAAGTAATGTGCTAGTGTGTGTATAGCTGTATATGCAAATAAATGGATGTTCAATAGTTTATTTGCATGTGTGAGTATGTGTGTGAGTAACTTTTGGATGACTGTCAGTGTGTAATAGGATGTATATGTGTATCACTACATATGATGAGTGAGTATATGTATGAGTGACTATATAGAACTGTTGCTGAATGAGTGGATGTGTATATAAATGGTGGAATTACTGAATTGGTTGTTGTAACTGGTATGGGTATCTCCATTTTTTGGAAAATGTTAGTTTCTATTTTTGAATATGTGTTTCAATGGTTACATTACACTGAAAGGAGGTCTGTCAGTCTGTCACAAGGAAAGTGTCATCAGTGATGTCATGAGTGATGTCACTGACCATGTCATGAGTGATGTAATTTGTGATGTCATCAGCAGTGCATTTCAATGGTTTTATGTCAGTAACACTTCCAGCTAACTATAACTGGTGTCAAACCTATGGTTTTTTTCAGTGAATTTAATAGGTTTTTTTAAATGCAAATTCCTAACTATAACTGGTGTGAAACCCATGGTTATTTCAGTGAATTTCATAGGTTTTTTTAAATGCTAATTCCTATCTATATATAGGGCCTCAAACCTATGTTTTTTCAGTGAATTTCAAAGTTTTTTTAATAGCAAATTTCTATTGCTATCAAATACAATATTTTTATAATGAATCCTATGTTGAATATTTATGTAATACTACTTTTTTATATGTATATATTATTATTATTTGTTTTGCCCTTGAGCGCTTCCGGTGCCCGTACCATGAGCGCACCGGTAAGCGGAGTCTTGCGGCGCGTCCCGGTGCGCATACCGGTGAGCGTCCCGTTAGCGCTATTGCCGCGAACGAAAACATCTTTGTGACGTATGGCGTATCCGCGTCCGCGTGATACGCACGGCGTAAGCGCACCCGAACACATACGATTGCGCTATTTAAGCGCCCTGGGGCGCGTAGCGTAAGCGCGTCGGGTCATGTGACCTAAAAATAACTCTTTTTATTGGTTCAGGACAGTTTTGGTTTCCAAATGATGAAAGCCCGGGTCATGTGACCTGAAAATAACACTTTTCATTGGTTCAGGACAGTTTTGTTTTCTTAATGATGAAAGCCCTCACCTTTTTTCCTCATTCTCACTCTGTACTTTGAGTGAGGAAGACCTGTTTCCAAAGCTATTAGTACCTATTTGTACTGAGAAATGGCTAAATTAGCAACAGCAGCAGGAGCATCTCAGCCACCACCACCACCACCACAAGGATCACCACAACACCACAGTGGTGGAGATGAAGAAGAGGAGGAGGAGGAGGAGGAGGAGGAGGAAAGGCGGCGCTACCTGCCAAAAGATACTACCCCCTACAAGCCAATGGAGCACATTGTGTGGGAATTTTTTAAAATCCAACGGGGCCAAAAGAAAGTAAATGCGCCAAAGGTGACTTGTCTGATCTGTGGCACTGTACTTTCAAGGGGGAACCCTGCCAAAAAATATTCTTTTGGCAACAACACCATGATTCGCCACATGCAACGGCACTCTAACAACTATAGTGCGGCAGAGGTCAGAGAACTGACCAGAAACCCTCCCCAATCTTCACCCAGCACCTCCCAAAGTACCCAACCCACTCCATCGGGACCAGAGACAAGGGAGATGGTCCCAAACATCCAAACCCTGTTTGGAAATTTCAAAATAGTGTGCATATTTTGTGGGCGTACAATTTGCTATGGTGAGCAAAGTGTTAAACTCATCAACCGTGCTGGTGACAATCACAAGTGCCCAAAGAAACCTTAATTTTTTCCTGATCTTTTTTGCTCCAGTTGAGCCGTTTACAATTCCTTGTTTTTTGTTTGTCCCCATCAAAAATTCCCCCAAAAATATAAAATTGTTCATAAAAGCCAAAAAAAGTACAAAATGTTCAAAAAAACAATAAAAAAATATAAAGCAACAAAAAGAATAAGAAAAACTGTTCTTTTTAGAACTACCTCCAATTTATAAAAAAATGCTACATTTTTTAAAAACTCTGTCATTCTTTCTTCCCCATGGTACGCTCCCGATGTGCCTTTGTTTAAATAAGTGTCTTAATGGATGTTTTAAAAAAAAAAAAATTGATTGCTTAACTGGCTTATTAAGTGTATCTTAGTGAATACATATATTAGCGAGTATTGTTTAAATATTTAAATGTTTGTACTTTGTGTATACGTGGCTGCATGGGTTGGTGAGTAGCTACATGTGTGTGTATATGGGTTATTAGATTTTTTTTAGTATCAGTATGAGTGTCTGTATGGTTTGGTGGGGGTGTTACTTAAAACATAGATGCATCAATGACTGACTCACTGTTTGTATGTGTTTTGAAGAAAGCATATGTGCAGGACTGTATGGGTGGATGAGTGTGTATATGTGTGTGTTAGTGAGTGAATGTCTGTCTCACTAGTGTCTTTATCAGTAACTACATATGTTTTAATCTAGTATATGTGAGTATTGATGTATATAAGAGAGTATATGTGAGAGTGAGAGATTGAAAGAGTTCTTGTTTAAATAAGTATGTGTTTCTATAAGTGATTGTTTAAGAGAGTAAGTATGTGTAGGTTTCCTTAGAAGTAAGGTGGTAGTGTGTGTATAGCTGTATATGCAAGTAAATGGATGTTCAATAGTTTATTTGCATGTGTGAGTATGTGTGTGAGTAACTTTTGGATGACTGTCAGTGTGTAACAGAATGTATAGGTGTTTCACTACATATGATGAGTGAATATATGTATGAGTGACTATATAGAACGGTTGGTGAATGAGTGGATGTGTATATAGATGGTGGTATTACTGAATTGGTTGTTGTAACTGGTATGGGTATCTCCATTTTTAAAAAAAAATTTGTTTCTATTTTTGAATATGTGTTTCAAGGGTTACATTACACTGAAAGGAGGTCTGTCATTCTGTCACAATGATGGTGTCATCAGTGATGTCATGAGTGATGTCACTGACCATGTAATGAGTGATGTAATATGTGACGTCATCAGCAGTGCATTGCAGGCGCGCAAGTTATAGTGAGTCCAACTGACTATAACGTGGGAATTTCAAACGTTTTATGTCAGTAAAATTTCCAACTAACTATAACTGGTGTCAAACCTATGTTTTTTTCAGTGAATTTATAGGTTTTTTAAATGCTAATTCCTAACTATAACTGGTGTGAAACCTATGGTTTTTTCTGTGAATTTCATAGGTTTTGTAAATGCTAATTCCTAACTATATATAGGGCCTCAAACCTATGTTTTTGTCAGTGAATTTCAAAGGTTTTTTAATAGCAAATTTCTATTGCTATGAAATATAATATTTTTTATAATGAATTTTTTTGCCTTGGAGTGCTCCCGGTGCGCGTACCGGTGTGCGCACCGGAAAGCGCAGTCTTGCGGCGCGGCCCGTGCGCGTACCGGTGAGCGCCCTGTTTGCGCTATTGCCGCGAATGGAAACACCATTGTGACGTACCGCGTAGCCGCGTCCGCGTGATACGCACGGAGTAAGTGCACCCGGAAGCACCCGAGCGCATACGATCGCGCTACATAAGCGCCCCTGGGCGCGCCCCGGGGCGCGTAATGTAAGCGCGTCGGGTCATGTGACCTGAAAATAACACTTTTCATTGGTTCAGAACTGTTTGTTTTCCAAATGATGAAAACCCCCACTTTTTTTCCTCATTTTCACTTTGAACTTTGACTGAGGAAGACCTTTTTGCAGACCTATTTGTAGTGAGAAATGGCTACAGTAGCAGCAGCAGCAGGAGCATCTCAACCACCACCACCAACACAAGGACCACCACAACACCACAGTGGTGGAGAAAAAGAGGAGGAGGAGGAGGAGGAGAGGCGGTTCCTGCCTAAAGATAATACCCCCTATAAACCAAAGGAGCACATTGTCTGGGAGTTTTTTAAAATCCCAAGGGGCCTAAAGAAAGTTAATGCTCCCAAAGTTACATGTCTGATCTGTGGCACTGTACTTTCCAGGAGGCACCCTGCCAAAAAGTATTCTTTTGGCAACAATACTATGATTTGCCACATGCAACGCCGGCACTCAAACAACTATGCTGCGGCAGAGGTCGGAGAACTGACCATATGGCTGAGATACCCGCCACCCCCTCTCAACACAATCCCCAAGAATTGGGAAACCGGAAACAGTTCTTGAACTTTTGGAAGGCGGGAAGGGAGTTACCCTTCCCGGCCGTATTTATTAAAATATGAAACAAAATAAAAACATTAAAATAACAGTTTCATATTATGTACAATTTCATTTCCACATTACGATGTTTGGCTAACCTTAACAGATCTCTAATACAAAGGTTCTCCTAGCCGAACTAACATCCTACAAAACATTTGACTTGAAATTGTACATCCTAACGTTAAGGGCCAACGGCAAGGTCGTAACCGGTGTCAGATCCCTAAACCAGAAATACCCCCCTCACTTGTGAGAGGAGCGACCGCACAGAGGCGTACCTCAACTGCATCTACCAATTTCCCTTTGTACTTGACGGGGGCCCCAATAAACTCGACGCCATTTAACGGTCGTTCGAGGACTCGTGTGAGGTGTCTAAAAGGTAGCGTAAACCCCCTCCCGCACCCCACACAACTTACCCATCTGCCGTCGCAGATGTCCTGGCCCCGGGAAATTCCCCAGGAGGGGCCGTAGCCCCTCCTATCCAGGAAGGGGCCTTGACCACCTTTCCTTTCCTTCCGGCGGCCTCTCCTTAGACGGGACCGCCTCCCCGTTGAGGGGCCAATTGGCCACCTCCCCCGAGCGCTCCCATCCGTAATGGGTGACGCCCCCTCATAAGGATCTTCCAATTACTGCTCACCGATCATGACCTTACCGCCCGACCAAAATAAATACGACAATTCTACCTAACTTACTAAGATTACAAAGCAAACATAACTTATTACCAAGCGTAAATACTGATCAATCCTCGTTCAAAATTACTTTATTTGCAAAACATACTGAAAATAACCATTCTTTATTGCATCTTAAAAATTTCACGACAATCATCACAACCTGTAAGAAAACAGAGAAAAACAAAAGAGATACTATATCAAAACTGTATTCACAACGACTCGTTGTCCTCAGGGGCTGGTGGGTGGGTCAAAATTGGCTCTTCGTTCCGTCTCGAGCTCACGTGCAGCGGGGAGGTGCAGCTTCAGAGCACAGGAACAAGAGGATGCTTTCTTGGCTTCCGCTCCTTTTATCCGTCTTCAGGGCGGGCGTAAACCCGCCCCCGCCTGCCTCCGAGGGCGTGGCCGGCCGCGTCAGTGTCTAGGACAGCCCATTCTAGGGCGGGAAAAAGGCGCGCCCCGGCTACGCCGCTTCGGGCATACCAGCCGAGACTCGCCTCCCGCCCAAGATGGCTTCCCGGGGGGATCGTGGTACTCCACCATACGTTCGGGGGGACCGAATGGTCGCCCCTTTCCATATGGCTGAGATACCCGCCACCCCCTCTCAACACAATCCCCAAGAATTGGGAAACCGGAAACAGTTCTTGAAGTTTTGGAAGGCGGGAAGGGAGTTACCCTTCCCGGCCGTATTTATTAAAATATGAAACAAAATAAAAACATTAAAATAACAGTTTCATATTATGTACAATTTCATTTCCACATTACGATGTTTGGCTAACCTTAACAGATCTCTAATACAAAGGTTCTCCTAGCCGAACTAACATCCTACAAAACATTTGACTTGAAATTGTACATCCTAACGTTAAGGGCCAACGGCAAGGTCGTAACCGGTGTCAGATCCCTAAACCAGAAATACCCCCCTCACTTGTGAGAGGAGCGACCGCACAGAGGCGTACCTCAAGTGCATCTACCAATTTCCCTTTGTACTTGACGGGGGCCCCAATAAACTCGACGCCATTTAACGGTCGTTCGAGGACTCGTGTGAGGTGTCTAAAAGGTAGCGTAAACCCCCTCCCGCACCCCACACAACTTACCCATCTGCCGTCGCAGATGTCCTGGCCCCGGGAAATTCCCCAGGAGGGGCCGTAGCCCCTCCTATCCAGGAAGGGGTCTTGACCACCTTTCCTTTCCTTCCGGCGGCCTCTCCTTAGACGGGACCGCCTCCCCGTTGAGGGGCCAATTGGCCACCTCCCCCGAGCGCTCCCATCCGTAATGGGTGACGCCCCCTCATAGGGATCTTCCAATTACTGCTCACCGATCATGACCTTACCGCCACAGGCCGGACAGTTGACCGGCTATCCGGACCCCCCACAAAACTCCTACCTAAAGGTCATGCTGTAAACTCCTTAACCAGGCTACGAAGTCTCCTATGAGTAACTCATTCCCCACCCGGGACAAATGAACCCCGTCCCCCAAATACATACTGTCCCCTTTGATACAACCATGCGAAACAGAATGTAGTGTATTTGAACGAAACAATCTACTCACTTTGTTATTTATTTTCTTTACTGAATGATTCAGAGCAGTAACCGAAATAGCCCCCCGCCACACTTTCCGTGGGATCATATGGGACCATGCAATTGTGCACCCTGGAACTCTTCTTGCCAACCAACTTACTGTGGAAAGCATTGCCTCAAGAAGAAGTCGTCTACCAGTGGCCACCAGATCGTTACCCCCAAGATGGACTATGATTATAGACGGCGGTGACCTTGTCCGCTCTAACAAACCCTCAAAAAAGAATTGAAACTGGTCAATACAGAGCCCACCCTTTCCGTAGAAGGACACCCTGTACCCGCATTCCTCAGCCACGTGAATCATATCACCTGCTTTGAATACGGCCGCGGCACGCCTCACATATGAGTGGCCCACGACCCACACCTCCTTATTCGCAGACGGTGATTTCTGACCGCTGGTCCCCAGGAGTCGGGTCGACTGTACAGTCCGCCCCGCTTCGTAAGCTTGCGTAACTGAAAATCAAACAGAAACAAGAAGCGTGAGTATATCATTACAGCTTCACAACATGTGCAACCGCACATACCTTTTATAACAGTTCGAGGACCAACGGCCCACACGTTTTACTTGTTCCACACTCAGACCCCTGGCTGTAGCCTCAGTAGCAGCCCCTATCCGAAAGGAATGGGTCCCGAACTCGCCGGGGTTCAAGCCCGCGGCCGAAATCGACATCGCAAGCACCCTCTGGAACTGAAACCTCGTCAGTGGGGTGGCGTCAGCGTGTCTCAAGAAGGTCCCCCCCCATGCTGCAACCCTCTGTGCCAAATATTCCTCTACGCATACCACAGGGCACATGGAAGACCCGGGGATCCTCTGAATGATTACGCAGTCCCCGATTGCTCCTTGATCGGATTTGGACCTAACAAATGAGACCGTCATCGTCTCCCCCCTGACCTGAATGTGCTCCCGGCACAATCCCCCCATCGTATCCCGCTTGTTCTTTGCCACTAATTCGCTTACCCGCATAGCCCCATGGAATGCTAGTGCAAATGCGGCTCGGAACAACACTGCTTCATACTGGGATGAACACGTTGCCAGGAGCATAGACAATAACCGGGTCAGCCTGTCCAAACCTATCGGGTGCCTCTCATCTACTCTGCGACCCTCAAGGCGTTGCCACCCACGTAGCGCTTTCTGCACAACGAAAGACGCTGTCGGGTCCTGGATCCCATGAGCCTTTGCCATAAAGGAAATGGCGGCCCGATGCCTCTGGGCCGTAGCTACTGATTTGCCTGCCTGGTGTAAAGAGAGCAGAAATTTCACTACAAACTCTTCCTGACCCCAAAGCTCCCCCCTAGCAGTACTCAAAAAGGCCCAATAGGAACGGAACGCCCCTTCATATGTCTTCCTCGTCCTGGGTGCTAAACTCTCTCCCACGAGGTTTTGTAGTTCGGAGCACCGAGAGACCAGAGAGCTTCGGGAAAGGGTGCCGCCACCGGGTCCGCTGTGGGCAGAAAACCCCAGAAGGCCTGCATACGGAAACGAGAAAGCGCATCAGCCGCTTGGTTCATCACCCCCGGCACATGTCTTGCCCTAAACAGTACATTCAGTTGCATGCATAACAACACAATTTCCTTGAGCAGTCTCAGAATCAATATGCATCGTGCTGCCTGACTATTGATACACTCGACCACGGTCATGTTATCAGACCAGAACACCACAGAGTGATCACGGAAACCCCCGGGCCACGTTTTCAGGGCCACCAAAATAGGAAAAAGTTCGAGAAAAGCAATGTTACTCGTCAACCCGCACTCATGCCACCATGACGGCCATTTTTGAGCCGACCATTGTGTACCAAATATGGCACCAAAACCTATACTCCCCGCCGAATCTGTCCAAAGCCCCAGCTCCTGGGAGGACACCGCTGGTTTGTTCCAGACAATTCGACCATTGAAATCCACCAGAAATGCCAACCAACTGCGCATGTCCTGGCGAACCTCTGCCGAGAGTCTCGTGCGGTGATGTCCTTCCTTCAGGCCGACCATGGCTTGTGCAATCGAGCGGGAAAAGGGGCGCGCCATTGGTATCACTCTTAGGGCAAAATTCAACTGACCCACCACCTGTTGCAATTGATGCAGGTTTACTTTTGTTGCACGAATACATGTCTCAAGGGATAGCCTGAATTTCAACACTTTTTCCTTGGGTAATCGAAAACAACCTTCTACTGAGTCGAGCTCGATCCCCAGAAACTCGATCAAGGTCGAGGGACCCACAGTCTTACCTGGCGCCAATGGCACACCAAATCGATTCATTAAGACACAAAATTCATGTAAAGCCTGTCCACACTCAGGATCCCCGGCTGCCCCCAAAAACAGAAAGTCATCGAGATAGTGCATAACATGTTGAAAACCTGTCTTCCTTGTGAATACCCACTGCAGAAAACAACTGAACTTCTCGAAATAGGCACATGAAATCGAGCACCCCATTGGCATACATCTATCCATGTAATAGCGACCCTGAAACATGAAACCAAGAAGACGCTGATCGTCTGGGTGTACCGGGAGCAACCGGAACGCTGACTCGATGTCTGATTTTGCCATCAGCGCCCCGGGCCCCAGGCGATTCAACATGGCTACGGCCTCATCGAAAGATGCGTACCGCACTGAACACACTTCCGGGTCTATCGCGTCATTCACGGAAAGACCACGTGGGGCTGACAAGTTATGTATCAGCCGAAACTCACCCGGGTCCTTCTTGGGGACCACCCCTAGAGGGGAACAAACAAAGTTAGCAACCGGTGGCAAATCGAATGGACCGGCGACACGACCTCGAGTCACCTCCTTCCCAATCTTTACCTGTACCACCGCCGCGTGCTGCAAGACCGACAGTTGATTCTTACAGTTTTCTACACCCTGAAAATCCCCCACTGGGATGCGGAAACCATATGAGAACCCGTTTCGCAACACCCCAGCGGAAGCATGATCCGGGTATTCGTTGAGCCAAGGAATCATTGCCATGGTATCAATCGGGGTAGGTAAAGGCGCCCCTCGGACTATATCAGACCTGTTTGGTGCCTCCCTTACCACCGTTATCACCCGTTTTGGCTCTGCACAAGGACTCAGGATGGGATGGCTGCCCACACCCCCCACACTCATGTCTGAATTTGCATGACCCCTGGGGCCTCGTACATTTCCCTCTGTTAAAATTCCAACAGATCCCCGTTTTCCCTGTGTTGCCACTCGGCTTCGAGTGGTACTCGTTACCTGCACCCGTCCGAAAGGGTGTCCCAGAGTTTTGGCGGGAAGATTCCCCTCCGTTACTCCCTACCAATGGTACCTTCAACATTCCTGTACTCTCCATTTTTTGCCATGACACAGAGTCGTAACAATCCCAAGTCAACAATGGGTCGTGTTCCTTAGCTTTTCTAAAAAGATTGTCATAGCAGAACCACTGATTGCCCCCATATGCTACAGAATACTCCATAATACGTGACTGATAAATAGGTAACTCGGTCAGCAACTCGGGCCTGCGCTCGCCCATGATGGAGGTAAATATGCCCCACGCTCTGCCCCAAGTACCAATGTTCTCGTCAACCTTAAAGGCGGCCATTTTTGCGCGCCAAACACTCGGATGCATGAGCTCCTTTTGGCTCTTCACATGCTCTATCTCGTAATGGTCGGTAAGCAATGAAAACATGTTTACATACTTATCCGCCCAAATCAATTCCTTAATTTCTAGTGGAACATGCTGGGCAATCTTCTCCCTTCGAGAAGGTACAGACCCCTCCCCCGCAATCGGCAATGGCCGCTTACCTGAAGTAGACCCTGCACTTGCCGCCGAACTTGGGCCTGCTGCACCTTCAGCCGCCGGAACCTGTGGGGGAACAGAAGATGGCGCCTTCGCAGCCTCCCTAGATTCCCGCAGTTGCCTCATTACTGCCCGGACGTCGTCAGCCGTGGCGCCCTCGCTATCTTTTCCCAACCACGCTGCCAATTGTGCCGCTAACTCGGGGGGCATATCCTCCCTGTTCACAGGGGTGACCACCACAGGGATTGGATTCCCCTCTTTCGGCACCGGGATTGGCTCCTCACGTGGGGTATCGGGAACCGGGGTGTCCCCCCCAAGTGCCCCCCTTCTGGGCCTCTTGCTTCTTCCACCGGGGACTGCTCCCTGCAAAGGCCGTTTCGGTCCTCCCTCCCCGTCCTTAGCCTCCACCTTTTTCTTCAAATCGGCTATCTCCTTCATGAGCATGCGGAGCATCTGCTCGGTACCGACCCGCTTTCCGACTTTCTTGGGCATTCTCAGACGGGATATCTGTAAGACAAAAGAAAGATTACAACGCTCAAAATTGGCTCTTCGTTCCGTCTCGAGCTCACGTGCAGCGGGGAGGTGCAGCTTCAGAGCACAGGAACAAGAGGATGCTTTCTTGGCTTCCGCTCCTTTTATCCGTCTTCAGGGCGGGCGTAAACCCGCCCCCGCCTGCCTCCGAGGGCGTGGCCGGCCGCGTCAGTGTCTAGGACAGCCCATTCTAGGGCGGGAAAAAGGCGCGCCCCGGCTACGCCGCTTCGGGCATACCAGCCGAGACTCGCCTCCCGCCCAAGATGGCTTCCCGGGGGGATCGTGGTACTCCACCATACGTTCGGGGGGACCGAATGGTCGCCCCTTTCCAGAAACCCTCCCCAATCTTCTCCCCAGCACCTCCCAAAGTAAACAACCCACTCCATCGGGTCCAGAGACAAGGGAGATGGTCCCAAATATCCAACCCCAGTTTGGAGATTTTAAAATAGTTTGTAAATGTTGCGGGACTACAATTTTCTATGGAGAGCAAAGTATTAAACTGATTAACCGTGCTGGAGACAACCACAAGTGCAAAAACAAACCTTAATTTTTTCCTGATTTTTTTTGCTCCAGTTGAGCCGTTTACAATTCCCTGTTTTTTGTTTGTCCCCATAAAAATTACAAAAAAAATATAAAATTGTTCACAAAAGCCAAAAAAAGTAAAAAATGTTCCAAAAAACAATAAACAAAATATAAAACAACAAAAAGAATTAAAAAACAGTTCTTTTTAGAACTACCTCCAATTTATAAAAAAATGCTACATTTATTAAAAACTCTGTCATTCTTTTTTCCCCATGGTACGCTCCCCGGTACGCTCCGCGGTGCGCGTACCGGGGCGCTCGCCCCGCGCAAATCGAAAAAAATATTAGTTTTTTTTTTGCCCCGCTGGGCCCTTTTATGGCCCCCACATCAAACCTAGGGGGTCAGGGTGGGTATACCCGGCCCCCTTTTGGTCATTTCCCCTTTTGTTGTTGCCACCTCTTGTGTCTCGATCCTACTGAGACACAAGATGGAGGCCGCTCCGGACTGTTTGGAATGTTGACAGACACCCGAGAGCCAATCAGCTTTCCTCTTGCGAACTCGCGTAGCGCGCTAGAGCGCGCCCCGGTGCGCGTACCGGGGCGCGCTTATAGATAGATATATTTTTTTGAACCTAAATTACTCAAAATCCACTAGCGCACATATCTTGAGACATAGCAAAGTAACCCTGGGCGTAGTTCGCGGAGTCGGACTCCGCGGTGCTACGCGAAGCCGCACTTGCACTCCGCGAACTACGCGTAGCTCCGCAGCCATGCGTAGTTGCTTGCTAGACCCGTTCGCGCGCCGTTTTTTGTCTTCGGGAGCGCGGTGTGCGTGTTCGGGGCGTTGCCTGCATGCTCGGGATGGCTAGCACGCTAAGTTACCCAAGAGGTTTGTCCCGCCCGCTTGCTTTCCCTTATTTCCTGTTCCGGGTCACAAGTAACGTGTTCGGGTCCTTATGACGCTATCGCGCATCCAAATGACGTTATCGTGTTCGCACAGTCGCACGGAATGGTGCGGGAGGGTTTACAAACATGGTGGCACGCGCGACCGGGAAAAAGCGAACGAAAAACCAAGGTAAGCCATTGCCGCGCACGCGATAATGTTATTCAGCGCGCGAGAATTACACTACGCACCGGATCGCGGAGTAATCGACAGCTACGCGTACTCCGCGGAACGCGGAGTTGACAAAACTCTGCAAACTCCGTGAACGGAGCGTAGTTCTTCGCCCAGGGTTATGGCAAAGGCACATCGGGCTACGAGTCCCTAAAATTTTGCCAAGTTTTGTGGAAATCCATTCAGCCGTTCGGGCTAAAAGTGAGTCCAACCGCCCTATGGAAATTAACATGGGGAAAACACGTTTTGGGACCCCCTTTTATCTCGGCCCCCGCTTGACGAATCCCCTGCAAACGTTCAGGGAAGGAGCGGAGCGCAGCGAGGCAAATGTAAGGAAAATTACAGGTAGATCCCTAAATCGGTGCCAAAATTATTCCCAATAGAATGTTGCGAATTTCCTATGGAAAACAATCCTAACTATAACTACCTACTGGCGACTGCCAGTAGGTAATATATATATATATGGAACCTTTCCGAGCGTGTGTGCAGCACGGAGATTTCTCTGATTTCGGGACCAGCTTTCAATCGGAGGCCCACTGGTGGGTTGTAATTGACTGTACAAGCGGATTAATTGGTCAGTGACTCGGACCCCACTGGAGGGAATGTATTGAGGCACTACAACACCCAGCATGCATCAAGAATTACCCTAGCTGGGAGTGGCCTGCGATTTGGGATAAGTTGTGGTGCGCAGCCGAGAACTGATTGCCTTCCCTGTGATTAAGAGGCAGCAGCCTCGAAACGCGTCAGGGATATTGGAACTGAAATCCGAATGAAACAAGCTGGTCTTGGTGAATAAAAGGTTGTGTGGAACAAATCTCCGTGGAGTGGCGTCCTTAATCTCAGGGCTTTTTTGAATAATATTGCAATGCGGCAGTCCGGCCGTGGAGGATGCATCGCCTGTGTAAAGGAAAGACGGGGCTGCTAGCTGGAACCTTTCCGAGCGTGTGTGCAGCACGGAGATTTCTCCGATTTCGGGACCAGCTTTTAATCGGAGGCCCACTGGTGGGCTGTAATTGACTGTACAAGCGGATTAATTGGTCAGTGACTCAGACCCCACTGGAGGGAATGTATTGAGGCACTACAACACCCAGCATGCAGCAAGAATGACCCTAGCTGGGAGTGGCCTGCGATTTGGGATAAGTTGTGGTGCGCAGCCGTGAACTGATTGCCTTCCCTATGATTAAGAGGCAGCAGCCTCGAAACGCGTCAGGGATATTGGAACTGAAATCCGAATGAAACATGCTGGTCTTGGTGAATAAAAGGTTGTGTGGAACAAATCTCCGTGGAGTGGCGTCCTTAAGCTCAGGGCTTTTTTGAATAATATTGCAACGCGGCAGTCCGGCCGTGGAGGATGCACCGCCTGTGTAAAGGAAAGACGGGGCTGCTAGCTGGAACCTTTCCGAGCGTGTGTGCAGCATGGAGATTTCTCTGATTTCGGGACCAGCTTTCATTCGGAGGCCCACTGGTGGGTTGTAATTGACCGTACAAGCGGATTAATTGGTCAGTGACTCGGACCCCACTGGAGGGAATGTATTGAGGCACTACAACACCCAGCATGCAGCAAGAATTACCCTAGCTGGGAGTGGCCTGCGATTTGGGATAAGTTGTGGTGCGCGGCCGTGAACTGATTGCCTTCCCTATGATTAAGAGGCAGCAGCCTCGAAACGCGTCAGGGATATTGGAACTGAAATCCGAATGAAATATGCTGGTCTTGGTGAATAAAAGGTTGTGTGGAACAAATCTCCGTGGAGTGGCGTCCTTAAGCTCAGGGCTTTTTTGAATATTATTGCAACGCGGCAGTCCGGCCGTGGAGGATGCACCGCCTGTGTAAAGGAAAGACGGGGCTGCTAGCTGGAACCTTTCCGAGCGTGTGTGCAGCACGGAGATTTCTCTGATTTCGGGACCAGCTTTCATTCGGAGGCCCACTGGTGGGTTGTAATTGACTGTACAAGCGGATTAATTGGTCAGTGACTCGGACCCCCCTGGAGGGAATGTATTGAGGCACTACAACACCCAGCATGCAGCAAGAATTACCCTAGCTGGGAGTGGCCTGCGATTTGGGATAAGTTGTGGTGCGCAGCCGTGAACTGATTGCCTTCCCTATGATTAAGAGGCAGCACCCTCAAAACGCGTCAGGGATATTGGAACTGAAATCTGAATGAAACATGCTAGTCTTGGTGAATAAAAGGTTGTGTGGAACAAATCTCCGTGGAGTGGCGTCCTTAACCTCAGGGCTTTTTTGAATAATACTGCAACGCGGCAGTCCGGCCGTGGAGGATGCACCGCCTGTGTAAAGGAAAGACGGGGCTGCTAGCTGGAACCTTTCCGAGCGTGTGTGCAGCATGGAGATTTCTCTGATTTCGGGACCAGCTTTCATTCGGAGGCCCACTGGTGGGTTGTAATTGACCGTACAAGCGGATTAATTGGTCAGTGACTCGGGCCCCACTGGAGGGAATGTATTGAGGCACTACAACACCCAGCATGCAGCAAGAATTACCCTAGCTGGGAGTGGCCTGCGATTTGGGATAAGTTGTGGTGCGCGGCCGTGAACTGATTGCCTTCCCTATGATTAAGAGGCAGCAGCCTCGAAACGCGTCAGGGATATTGGAACTGAAATCCGAATGAAACATGCTGGTCTTGGTGAATAAAAGGTTGTGTGGAACAAATCTCCGTGGAGTGGCGTCCTTAAGCTCAGGGCTTTTTTGAATATTATTGCAACGCGGCAGTCCGGCCGTGGAGGATGCACCGCCTGTGTAAAGGAAAGACGGGGCTGCTAGCTGGAACCTTTCCGAGCGTGTGTGCAGCACGGAGATTTCTCTGATTTCGGGACCAGCTTTCATTCGGAGGCCCACTGGTGGGTTGTAATTGACTGTACAAGCGGATTAATTGGTCAGTGACTCGGACCCCACTGGAGGGAATGTATTGAGGCACTACAACACCCAGCATGCAGCAAGAATTACCCTAGCTGGGAGTGGCCTGCGATTTGGGATAAGTTGTGGTGCGCAGCCGTGAACTGATTGCCTTCCCTATGATTAAGAGGCAGCACCCTCAAAACGCGTCAGGGATATTGGAACTGAAATCTGAATGAAACATGCTAGTCTTGGTGAATAAAAGGTTGTGTGGAACAAATCTCCGTGGAGTGGCGTCCTTACCCTCAGGGCTTTTTTGAATAATACTGCAACGCGGCAGTCCGGCCATGGAGGATGCACCGCCTGTGTAAAGGAAAGACGGGGCTGCTAGCTGGAACCTTTCCGAGCGTGTGTGCAGCATGGAGATTTCTCTGATTTCGGGACCAGCTTTCAATCGAAGGCCCACTGGTGGGTTGTAATTGACTGTACAAGCGGATTAATTGGTCAGTGACTCGGACCCCACTGGAGGGAATGTATTGAGGCACTACAACACCCAGCATGCAGCAAGAATTACCCTAGCTGGGAGTGGCCTGCGATTTGGGATAAGTTGTGGTGCGCGGCCGTGAACTGATTGCCTTCCCTATGATTAAGAGGCAGCAGCCTCGAAAAGCGTCAGGGATATTGGAACTGAAATCCGAATGAAACATGCTGGTCTTGGTGAATAAAAGGTTGTGTGGAACAAATCTCCGTGGAGTGGCGTCCTTAAGCTCAGGGCTTTTTTGAATAATATTGCAACGCGGCAGTCCGGCCGTGGAGGATGCACCGCCTGTGTAAAGGAAAGACGGGGCTGCTAGCTGGAACCTTTCCGAGCGTGTGTGCAGCACGGAGATTTCTCTGATTTCGGGACCAGCTTTCAATCGGAGGCCCACTGGTGGGTTGTAATTGACTGTACAAGCGGATTAATTGGTCAGTGACTCGGACCCCACTGGAGGGAATGTATTGAGGCACTACAACACCCAGCATGCAGCAAGAATTACCCTAGCTGGGAGTGGCCTGCGATTTGGGATAAGTTGTGGTGCGCAGCCGTGAACTGATTGCCTTCCCTATGATTAAGCGGCAGCAGCCTCGAAACGCGTCAGTGATTTTGGAACTGAAATCCGAATGAAACATGCTGGTCTTGGTGAATAAAAGGTTGTGTGGAACAAATCTCCGTGGAGTGGCGTCCTTAAGCTCAGGGCTTTTTTGAATAATATTGCAACCCGGCAGTCCGGCCATGGAGGATGCACCGCCTGTGTAAATGAAAGACGGGGCTGCTAGCTGGAACCTTTCCGAGCGTGTGTGCAGCACGGAGACTTCTCTGATTTCGGGACCAGCTTTCAATCGGAGGCCCACTGGTGGGTTGTAATTGACTGTACAAGCGGATTAATTGGTCAGTGACTCGGACCCCACTGGAGGGAATGTATTGAGGCACTACAACACCCAGCATGCAGCAAGAATTACCCTAGCTGGGAGTGGCCTGCAATTTGGGATAAGTTGTGGTGCGCAGCCGTGAACTGATTGCCTTCCCTATGATTAAGAGGCAGCAGCCTCGAAACGCGTCAGGGATATTGGAACTGAAATCCGAATGAAACATGCTGGTCTTGGTGAATAAAAGGTTGTGTGGAACAAATCTCCGTGGAGTGGCGTCCTTAAGCTCAGGGCTTTTTTGAATAATATTGCAACGCGGCAGTCCGGCCGTGGAGGATGCACCGCCTGTGTAAAGGAAAGACGGGTCTGCTAGCTGGAACCTTTCCGAGCGTGTGTGCAGCACGGAGATTTCTCTGATTTTGGGACCAGCTTTCAATCGGAGGCCCACTGGTGGGTTGTAATTGACTGTACAAGCAGATTAATTGGTCAGTGACTCGGACCCCACTGGAGGGAATGTATTGAGGCACTACAACACCCAGCATGCAGCAAGAATTACCCTAGCTGGGAGTGGCCTGTGATTTGGGATAAGTTGTGGTGTGCAGCCGTGAACTGATTGCCTTCCCTATGATTAAGAGGCAGCAGCCTCGAAACGCGTCACGGATATTGGAACTGAAATCCGAATGAAACATGCTGGTCTTGGTGAATAAAAGGTTGTGTGGAACAAATGTCCGTGGAGTGGCGTCCTTAAGCTCAGGGCTTTTTTGAATAATATATATATATATATTACCTACTGGCGGTCGCCAGTAGGTAGTTATAGTTAGGATTTTTTTCAATGTTAAATCTCAAAATTCTATTTGGAATAACTTTGGCGCCGGTTGACGAATCCGACTGAAAATTTCCTCAAAATGGCCTTGCGGCGTTCCGGTCCTTCCTTGAAAGTTTGGGGGGGATTCGTCAAGCGGGGGCCGAGATAAAAGAGGGGTCCCAAAACACGTTTTTCCCATGTTAATTTCCATAGGGCAGTCGATTTCACTTTAGCCCGAACGGCTGAATGGATTTCAACCAAATTTGGCAAAATTGTAGGGACTGGTAGCCCGATGTGCCTTTGCTATGTCTCAAGATATGTGCTCCAGTGGATTTTGAGTAATTTAGGTTCAAAGAAATATTTATATCTATAGGCGCATCCCGGTACGCGCACTGGGGAGCGCACCGGGCGCGCCACGCGACTTGCGCGCAGAAAGCTGATTGGCTCTCGGGTGTCTGTAAACATTCGAAACAGTCCGGAGCGGCCGCCATCTTGTGTCTCGGTAAAATCGAGACACAAGAGGTGGCAAAAACAAAGGGGGGAATTGATCATAAGGGGGCAGGGTAGACCCACCCTGACCCCCTAGGTTTGATGTGGGGGCCATTAAAGGGCCCTGCAAGGTCTCAAATATATATATTTTTTTTCGATTTTCGCAGGTGGAGCGCCCGGTACGCATACCGGGGAGCGCTCCGGGGAGCGTACTATGGGGAAAAAAAATCACTTTTAAAAATTGTATGTTTATTAATTGTTATTTTTGTTGTTTTTTTTTATTTAAGTACCAACATGTAGGTATCAATGCAGAGTCTATAATTTGATATACACCGTTTCCTTTGTAGATATCTTGCATGTTGTTACAGAAGTTATTGTGGTATATGGAATTCATAGCGTAGTCTGTCAGGAAAGCAGAAATAACATGGAGCCAGGAGATGATAAAGAGATGTTAAATACACATTGGAGATAATATAGTGGGAGAAAGGAAGTAACTATGAGCAAACTTTCTATGTAACACAAAAAAGTTGCACAGTATACTATAAGTCTCACTTTATATTTTAAACATTTTTGATCTACTTGATGAATTACATATAAAAATGAATAATTGTCTCGAACAATTTTAGATTATTAAATATAAATGTATTCTTCTGATTCTTTTTCATAATTTAATAAAACTTCTAATAATATATTGTCTGGAATCTCCTCATTTACATTCTGTGTTTCCATTGATTCCACACACTCAAGTAATTCAAGGTCCAGAGACTCATCCATAAAGTCAATGTTATTATTTTCAGCATTTTTTCCATCATGGTTGTTGTCCAAAACAATTTCAAAAGAAATATTCTTTTCTCCTTCCATTTTGTTGCTGTAAATTGCATAAAAAATAAATATATCAGTAGAGATAGGGCACTGTTGGGTTTAAGTTCAGACATTTAGTTTGGATTTTTTAACAGTGAAGTTATCTTTGGGCAGTGTATGGTATCAGGCTGGAATTTGAAATATAACAAAGAGTATGTGATGAAGCCTAAGTAAATTTATAATAATACAAGGGAAGCCTAACTCAATCCATAACTATAACAGAGAAGCCTATCTCAATCTATAACTATTACAGAGGGATAGTATATAACTAACAGAATATTTTTTCTCAAATTAACTTAAAGTGCACAACATACTTCACTTTCCAAAATAACAACTTACCTTTGAGAAAGCGGTTGAAGTTGTCAGTGTTATTTCTTTTCAAATGTACTTCAGGAAGTAGTAGTCAAAATGGCTGTGTTTCCTTCTCTTTTTTTTATTTATTCATGTACATAACCAATCAAATGTCAGGAAATAATCGTAGAAAATGAAAGAAACGTTTTAATTGGTTGTAAATTCTAACACTTCATATGTGTTTTGGTCATGTAATTTAAATCAGGATATTTAGACAGGTCTGTAGCCTAAATGTCTCAATGGACTTCCACCAAATTTGGGCAAATGGTAGGGACTGCTATGTAGTAGGGTCTATTCTATATTTGATGAAAGTGTCTCCAGTGGTTTTTCTGTAAATTACTTTCCCACCTTTTTTTATGGAGCGCTTACCGGTGCGCGCTCCGGTACGCGCACCGGCAGCGTTACGGGAGTCCTCCATTTTGTGTTTTGGTACAATCGAGACACAAGATGGAGGGCAAACAATGTTTGGAATGGGTAGAAGGGGGCACGGTAGATACTTCCTGACCCTCTAGGTTTTCTGAGGGGGGCTTAGGAGGCTCATAAAGGCTAAAAAGAAATATTTTATTTTGGGATTTTTTCGCGGGGGAAGCGCCCGGTACGCGCACGGGGGAGCGTACCGGGAAGCGTACTTTGGTGAAAAATAGTGAAAAAAATTTAGAAAAAGATAAACTTTTGAATGATCAGAGGTAGGGTAGCTCTGAAAAGAGCTTTTGGGTTCTGTGGTTGATTTAGGTACCTACAAGTAGGTTCCAATGCACAGTCTTAAATTCAGGAGGAAAATTCTATTTCCCTCATCTGAGAAGTGCACACCATCTCCTCTGTAGATGTCTTGCATGTTGTAACACAAGTTAATATTGTATATTGAACCCATTCCACAGTCTCTCATGTAAGCAGAAACAGATTTATTCACATGTTTCCGTGCTTTCTCAAATTGTGGACAAAATTGGTTGGACCAGTTCCATTTCTGTCTTTGGCATATATTGGAATATACCAAGGCAGTTTGTGGAAAAAGTGTCATCAATTGATCAAAGGTGTCCTTTAAAAGCATTTCCAGTCCAACCCCAGTCATAGTGCCCAAATCATTTCCACCACAGTGCACTATTAAGAGGTCAGGGTTTGGCAGATGCAAAAAGGTTTTCACCAATGGTATCAATTGATGACATCTCAATCCTCTCTGGCCAATCCACTTGATTTCCACATTTGATAAATCAAGGTTGTGATAATTTCTGCTTGCTGCATACCTTTGAGCCCAGTGGATGTAGCTATGTCCAATAATCCATACAGAATACATGATGTGAGAAGGTTCTGGTGCAGTCAGATGAAGTGTGGGAATGAAATGGAAGTTGGAACAGTAGGAGTTTACAAAAAATAATTGTGGAGTTTCTCTGCTCTTGAATCACAAGCAATGATTAACTGATTCAGATAGTTGAAAACTGAAAGTTAGGGTGCATGGTTGTGTTGTGTGAAAGAAGCAATTTGAATGGTTAAGACAAAGTCAGTAAAAGCAATAATGCCCTGGATAAGCTGGTGTATTGAGAGGTCAAACATCCTTGCTGACTTAATTTGCAACATTGTAGAATACACTTTTGAACCTGAGAGTTCAGTTAGGAGGGAGTTGCTATGGTAACAGATAGAAAGATCAGAGAGGGGGAAGGGTGTTGGTTTGAAAATAGCGAGGGAAGACTGTTGATTGGTTGAAATAAGGCATATGTGTGCAAAGTTAGAGATTTTCTATGCCAGTCTTGGTTTCAGTGTATTGAGTGCACACCTTTTGCTCTGCTAAAGAAAAATTGGTGTGTGTGTCTGACACTGTTTTCAATCTCCCAAAGCATTTGTAAAGGTAAGTAATGATTTATTTAATTTAGATAGAGACTTGTTTGCTCTATGGAGAATATTTGGAAGCAGATAGTTACGTTTCAGTAGTGATATTGAGTGGTTGTACATAGGTTCTGCGCAGTGTTTCTTAAATGTTATTCAAAAAACGATTTTGGGTGCAAATGAATAGTATTTTCATTTGGCCCTTATTTATGATTGCCTTATGCAGCCGGTGCATAACTTTAAACATGGGAAATAAGTGACACTCTTGTGGCGCAAGGCCTTCATAAATAAGGCCCTGAGATTGTTGGCTGTTGATTTGTTTTTTGCTTTTTGATAATACTTATTATGAACATTTGCAAGATAGTGGATTTGTATTTTGGGACACAGTGATGTTCAAAAGTGATATTGAGTGGTAGTACATAGGTTCTGCGCAGTGTTTCTTAAATGTTATTCAAAAAACGATTTTGGGTGCAATTCCTTGGTATTTTCATTTGGCCCTTATTTATGAATGCCTTGTGCAGCCGGCGCATCACTTTAAACATGGGAAATAAATGACGCTCTTCTGGCGCAAGGCCTTCATAAATAAGGCCTTGAGTTTCTTTGCTCTTGGTTTGTGTTCTGCTTTTTGATAATGGTTGATATCAACATTTGCAAGGTAGAGGATTTGTATTTTGGGAAACAGTGACGTTTCAAAAGTGATATTGAGCGCTTATACATAGGTTCTGGGCAGTGTTTTTTAAATGTTATTCAAAAAACGATTTTGGGTGCAAATGAATGGTATTTTCATTTGGCCCTTATTTATGATTGCCTTGTGCAGCCGGTGCATCACTTTAAACATGGGAAATAAGTGACGCTCTTGTGGCGCAAGGCCTTCATAAATAAGGCCCTGAGATTGTTGGCTGTTGATTTGTTTTTTGCATTTTGATAATACTTATTATGAACATTTGCAAGATAGTGGATTTGTATTTTGGGACACAGTGATGTTTCAAAAGTGATATTGAGTGGTTGTACATAGGTTCTGCGCAGTGTTTCTTAAATGTTATTCAAAAAACGATTTTGGGTGAAAATGAATGGTATTTTCATTTGGCCCTTATTTATGATTGCCTTGTGCAGCCGGTGCATCACTTTAAACATGGGAAATAAGTGACGCTCTTGTGGCGCAAGGCCCTCATAAATAAGGCCCTGAGTTTGTTGGCTGTTGATTTGTTTTTTGCTTTTTGATAATACTTATTATGAACATTTGCAAGATAGTGGATTTGTATTTTGGGACACAGTGATGTTTCAAAAGTGATATTGAGTGGTAGTACATAGGTTCTGCGCAGTGTTTCTTAAATGTTATTCAAAAAACGATTTTGGGTGTAATTCCTTGGTATTTTCATTTGGCCCTTATTTATGATTGCCGTGTGCAGCCGGTGCATCACTTTAAACATGGGAAATGAGTGATGCTCTTGTGGCGCAAGGCCTTCATAAATAAGGCCCTGAGTTTATTTGCTGTTGGTTTGTTTTTGGCTTTTTGATAATGCTTGATATCAACATTTGCAAGATAGAGGATTTGTATTTTGAGAAACAGTGATGTTTCAAAAGTGAAATTCTGTGCTTGTACATAGGTTCTGCGGAGTGTTTCTTAAATGTTATTCAAAAAACGATTTTGGGTGCAAATCAATGGTATTTTCATTTGGCCCTTATTTATGATTGCCTTGTGCAGCCGGTGCATCACTTTAAACATGGGAAATAAATGACGCTCTTCTGGCGCAAGGCCTTCATAAATAAGGCCTTGAGTTTCTTTGCTCTTGGTTTGTGTTCTGCTTTTTGATAATGGTTGATATCAACATTTGCAAGGTAGAGGATTTGTATTTTGGGAAACAGTGACGTTTCAAAAGTGATATTGAGTGCTTATACATAGGTTCTGGGCAGTGTTTTTTAAATGTTATTCAAAAAACGATTTTGGGTGCAAATGAATGGTATTTTCATTTGGCCTTATTTATGATTGCCTTGTGCAGCCGGTGCATCACTTTAAACATGGGAAATAAGTGACGCTCTTGTGGTGCAAGGCCTTCATAAATAAGGCCCTGAGATTGTTGGCTGTTGATTTGTTTTTTGCTTTTTGATAATACTTATTATGAACATTTGCAAGATAGTGGATTTGTATTTTGGGACACAGTGATGTTTCAAAAGTGATATTGAGTGGTTGTACATAGGTTCTGTGCAGTGTTTCTTAAATGTTATTCAAAAAACGATTTTGGACCTCGCGCCCTACAATTTCCTTACCAGCTATAAGCTGAGTTGGCACAATACACGACTAGTCGGCCAATTGCTCTGTGGTGGTTTTCTTTTTGGTTTTGGTAGATTGGAGCTAAGCACACAAATGAGGATATAAAAAAAAAAAAAAAAAAAAAACGATTTTGGGTGCAATTCATTGGTATTTTCATTTGGCCCTTATTTATGATTGCCTTGTGCAGCCAGTGCATCACTGTAAACATGGGAAATAAGTGATGCTTTTGTGGCGCAAGGCCTTCATAAATAAGGCCCTGAGTTTATTTGCTGTTGGTTTGTTTTTGGCTTTTTGATAATGCTTGATATCAACATTTGCAAGGTTGAGGATTTGTATTTTGGGAAACAGTGACGTTTCAAAAGTGATATTGAGTGCTTATACATAGGTTCTGGGCAGTGTTTTTTAAATGTTATTCAAAAAACGATTTTGGGTGCAAATGAATGGTATTTTCATTTGGCCCTTATTTATGATTGCCTTGTGCAGCCGGTGCATCACTTTAAACATGGGAAATAAGTGACGCTCTTGTGGCGCAAGGCCTTCATAAATAGGGCCCTGAGTTTGTTGGCTGTTGATTTGTTTTTTGCTTTTTGATAATACTTATTATGAACATTTGCAAGATAGTGGATTTGTATTTTGGGACACAGTGATGTTTCAAAAGTGATATTGAATGGTTGTACATAGGTTCTGCGCAGTGTTTCTTAAATGTTATTCAAAAAGCGATTTTGGGTGCAATTCATTGGTATTTTCATTTGGCCCTTATTTATGATTGCCTTGTGCAGCTGGTGCATCACTTTAAACATGGGAAATAAGTGACGCACTGGTGGCGCAAGGGCTTCATAAATAAGGCCCTGAGTTTATTTGCTGTTGGTTTGTTTTTGGCTCTTTGATAATGCTTGATATCAACATTTGCAAGATAGAGGATTTGTATTTTGGGAAACAGTGATGTTTCAAAAGTGAAATTCTGTTCTTGTACATAGGTTCTGCGCAGTGTTTCTAAAATGTTATTCAAAAAACGATTTTGGGGGCAAATCAATGGTATTTTCATTTGGCCCTTATTTATGATTGCCTTGTGCAGCCGGTGCATCACTTTATACATGGGAAAAAAGTGATGCTCTTCTGGCGCAAGGCCTTCATAAATAAGGCCTTGAGTTTCTTTGCTCTTGGTTTGTGTTCTGCTTTTTGATAATGCTTGATATCAACATTTGCAAGGTAGAAGATATGTATTTTGGGAAACATTGACATTTCAAAAGTGATATTGAGTGCTTGTACATAGGTTCTGGCAGTGTTTTTTAAATGTTATTCAAAAAACGATTTTGGGTGCAAATGAATGGTATTTTCATTTGGCCCTTATTTATGATTGCCTTGTGCAGCCGGTGCATCACTTTAAACATGGGAAATAAGTGACGCTCTTGTGGCGCAAGGCCTTCATAAATAAGGCCCTGAGATTGTTGGCTGTTGATTTGTTTTTTGCTTTTTTTAATACTTATTATGAACATTTGCAAGATAGTGGATTTGTATTTTGGGACACAGTGATGTTTCAAAAGTGATATTGAGTGGTTGTACATAGGTTCTGCGCAGTGTTTCTTAAATGTTATTCAAAAAACGATTTTGGGTGCAATTCATTGGTATTTTCATTTGGCCCTTATTTATGATTGCCTTGTGCAGCCAGTGCATCACTGTAAACATGGGAAATAAGTGATGCTTTTGTGGCGCAAGGCCTTCATAAATAAGGCCCTGAGTTTATTTGCTGTTGGTTTGTTTTTGGCTTTTTGATAATGCTTGATATCAACATTTGCAAGGTAGAGGATTTGTATTTTGGGAAACAGTGACGTTTCAAAAGTGATATTGAGTGCTTATACATAGGTTCTGGGCAGTGTTTTTTAAATGTTATTCAAAAAACGATTTTGGGTGCAAATGAATGGTATTTTCATTTGGCCCTTATTTATGATTGCCTTGTGCAGCCGGTGCATCACTTTAAACATGGGAAATAAGTGACGCTCTTGTGGCGCAAGGCCTTCATAAATAGGGCCCTGAGTTTGTTGGCTGTTGATTTGTTTTTTGCTTTTTGATAATACTTATTATGAACATTTGCAAGATAGTGGATTTGTATTTTGGGACACAGTGATGTTTCAAAAGTGATATTGAATGGTTGTACATAGGTTCTGCGCAGTGTTTCTTAAATGTTATTCAAAAAGCGATTTTGGGTGCAATTCATTGGTATTTTCATTTGGCCCTTATTTATGATTGCCTTGTGCAGCCGGTGCATCACTTTAAACATGGGAAATAAGTGACGCACTGGTGGCGCAAGGGCTTCATAAATAAGGCCCTGAGTTTATTTGCTGTTGGTTTGTTTTTGGCTCTTTGATAATGCTTGATATCAACATTTGCAAGATAGAGGATTTGTATTTTGGGAAACAGCAATGTTTCAAAAGTGAAATTCTGTTCTTGTACATAGGTTCTGCGCAGTGTTTCTAAAATGTTATTCAAAAAACGATTTTGGGGGCAAATCAATGGTATTTTCATTTGGCCCTTATTTATGATTGCCTTGTGCAGCCGGTGCATCACTTTATACATGGGAAAAAAGTGATGCTCTTCTGGCGCAAGGCCTTTATAAATAAGGCCTTGAGTTTCTTTGCTCTTGGTTTGTGTTCTGCTTTTTGATAATGCTTGATATCAACATTTGCAAGGTAGAAGATATGTATTTTGGGAAACATTGACATTTCAAAAGTGATATTGAGTGCTTGTACATAGGTTCTGGCAGTGTTTTTTAAATGTTATTCAAAAAACGATTTCGGGTGCAAATGAATGGTATTTTCATTTGGCCCTTATTTATGATTGCCTTGTGCAGCCGGTGCATCACTTTAAACATGGGAAATAAGTGACGCTCTTGTGGCGCAAGGCCTTCATAAATAAGGCCCTGAGATTGTTGGCTGTTGATTTGTTTTTTGCATTTTGATAATACTTATTATGAACATTTGCAAGATAGTGGATTTGTATTTTGGGACACAGTGATGTTTCAAAAGTGATATTGAGTGGTTGTACATAGGTTCTGCGCAGTGTTTCTTAAATGTTATTCAAAAAACGATTTTGGGTGAAAATGAATGGTATTTTCATTTGGCCCTTATTTATGATTGCCTTGTGCAGCCGGTGCATCACTTTAAACATGGGAAATAAGTGACGCTCTTGTGGCGCAAGGCCCTCATAAATAAGGCCCTGAGTTTGTTGGCTGTTGATTTGTTTTTTGCTTTTTGATAATACTTATTATGAACATTTGCAAGATAGTGGATTTGTATTTTGGGACACAGTGATGTTTCAAAAGTGATATTGAGTGGTAGTACATAGGTTCTGCGCAGTGTTTCTTAAATGTTATTCAAAAAACGATTTTGGGTGCAATTCCTTGGTATTTTCATTTGGCCCTTATTTATGATTGCCGTGTGCAGCCGGTGCATCACTTTAAACATGGGAAATGAGTGATGCTCTTGTGGCGCAAGGCCTTCATAAATAAGGCCCTGAGTTTATTTGCTGTTGGTTTGTTTTTGGCTTTTTGATAATGCTTGATATCAACATTTGCAAGATAGAGGATTTGTATTTTGAGAAACAGTGATGTTTCAAAAGTGAAATTCTGTGCTTGTACATAGGTTCTGCGGAGTGTTTCTTAAATGTTATTCAAAAAACGATTTTGGGTGCAAATCAATGGTATTTTCATTTGGCCCTTATTTATGATTGCCTTGTGCAGCCGGTGCATCACTTTAAACATGGGAAATAAATGACGCTCTTCTGGCGCAAGGCCTTCATAAATAAGGCCTTGAGTTTCTTTGCTCTTGGTTTGTGTTCTGCTTTTTGATAATGGTTGATATCAACATTTGCAAGGTAGAGGATTTGTATTTTGGGAAACAGTGACGTTTCAAAAGTGATATTGAGTGCTTATACATAGGTTCTGGGCAGTGTTTTTTAAATGTTATTCAAAAAACGATTTTGGGTGCAAATGAATGGTATTTTCATTTGGCCTTATTTATGATTGCCTTGTGCAGCCGGTGCATCACTTTAAACATGGGAAATAAGTGACGCTCTTGTGGTGCAAGGCCTTCATAAATAAGGCCCTGAGATTGTTGGCTGTTGATTTGTTTTTTGCTTTTTGATAATACTTATTATGAACATTTGCAAGATAGTGGATTTGTATTTTGGGACACAGTGATGTTTCAAAAGTGATATTGAGTGGTTGTACATAGGTTCTGTGCAGTGTTTCTTAAATGTTATTCAAAAAACGATTTTGGACCTCGCGCCCTACAATTTCCTTACCAGCTATAAGCTGAGTTGGCACAATACACGACTAGTCGGCCAATTGCTCTGTGGTGGTTTTCTTTTTGGTTTTGGTAGATTGGAGCTAAGCACACAAATGAGGATATAAAAAAAAAAAAAAAAAAAAACGATTTTGGGTGCAATTCATTGGTATTTTCATTTGGCCCTTATTTATGATTGCCTTGTGCAGCCAGTGCATCACTGTAAACATGGGAAATAAGTGATGCTTTTGTGGCGCAAGGCCTTCATAAATAAGGCCCTGAGTTTATTTGCTGTTGGTTTGTTTTTGGCTTTTTGATAATGCTTGATATCAACATTTGCAAGGTTGAGGATTTGTATTTTGGGAAACAGTGACGTTTCAAAAGTGATATTGAGTGCTTATACATAGGTTCTGGGCAGTGTTTCTTAAATGTTATTCAAAAAGCGATTTTGGGTGCAATTCATTGGTATTTTCATTTGGCCCTTATTTATGATTGCCTTGTGCAGCTGGTGCATCACTTTAAACATGGGAAATAAGTGACGCACTGGTGGCGCAAGGGCTTCATAAATAAGGCCCTGAGTTTATTTGCTGTTGGTTTGTTTTTGGCTCTTTGATAATGCTTGATATCAACATTTGCAAGATAGAGGATTTGTATTTTGGGAAACAGTGATGTTTCAAAAGTGAAATTCTGTTCTTGTACATAGGTTCTGCGCAGTGTTTCTAAAATGTTATTCAAAAAACGATTTTGGGGGCAAATCAATGGTATTTTCATTTGGCCCTTATTTATGATTGCCTTGTGCAGCCGGTGCATCACTTTATACATGGGAAAAAAGTGATGCTCTTCTGGCGCAAGGCCTTCATAAATAAGGCCTTGAGTTTCTTTGCTCTTGGTTTGTGTTCTGCTTTTTGATAATGCTTGATATCAACATTTGCAAGGTAGAAGATATGTATTTTGGGAAACATTGACATTTCAAAAGTGATATTGAGTGCTTGTACATAGGTTCTGGCAGTGTTTTTTAAATGTTATTCAAAAAACGATTTTGGGTGCAAATGAATGGTATTTTCATTTGGCCCTTATTTATGATTGCCTTGTGCAGCCGGTGCATCACTTTAAACATGGGAAATAAGTGACGCTCTTGTGGCGCAAGGCCTTCATAAATAAGGCCCTGAGATTGTTGGCTGTTGATTTGTTTTTTGCTTTTTTTAATACTTATTATGAACATTTGCAAGATAGTGGATTTGTATTTTGGGACACAGTGATGTTTCAAAAGTGATATTGAGTGGTTGTACATAGGTTCTGCGCAGTGTTTCTTAAATGTTATTCAAAAAACGATTTTGGGTGCAATTCATTGGTATTTTCATTTGGCCCTTATTTATGATTGCCTTGTGCAGCCAGTGCATCACTGTAAACATGGGAAATAAGTGATGCTTTTGTGGCGCAAGGCCTTCATAAATAAGGCCCTGAGTTTATTTGCTGTTGGTTTGTTTTTGGCTTTTTGATAATGCTTGATATCAACATTTGCAAGGTAGAGGATTTGTATTTTGGGAAACAGTGACGTTTCAAAAGTGATATTGAGTGCTTATACATAGGTTCTGGGCAGTGTTTTTTAAATGTTATTCAAAAAACGATTTTGGGTGCAAATGAATGGTATTTTCATTTGGCCCTTATTTATGATTGCCTTGTGCAGCCGGTGCATCACTTTAAACATGGGAAATAAGTGACGCTCTTGTGGCGCAAGGCCTTCATAAATAGGGCCCTGAGTTTGTTGGCTGTTGATTTGTTTTTTGCTTTTTGATAATACTTATTATGAACATTTGCAAGATAGTGGATTTGTATTTTGGGACACAGTGATGTTTCAAAAGTGATATTGAATGGTTGTACATAGGTTCTGCGCAGTGTTTCTTAAATGTTATTCAAAAAGCGATTTTGGGTGCAATTCATTGGTATTTTCATTTGGCCCTTATTTATGATTGCCTTGTGCAGTCGGTGCATCACTTTAAACATGGGAAATAAGTGACGCACTGGTGGCGCAAGGGCTTCATAAATAAGGCCCTGAGTTTATTTGCTGTTGGTTTGTTTTTGGCTCTTTGATAATGCTTGATATCAACATTTGCAAGATAGAGGATTTGTATTTTGGGAAACAGCAATGTTTCAAAAGTGAAATTCTGTTCTTGTACATAGGTTCTGCGCAGTGTTTCTAAAATGTTATTCAAAAAACGATTTTGGGGGCAAATCAATGGTATTTTCATTTGGCCCTTATTTATGATTGCCTTGTGCAGCCGGTGCATCACTTTATACATGGGAAAAAAGTGATGCTCTTCTGGCGCAAGGCCTTTATAAATAAGGCCTTGAGTTTCTTTGCTCTTGGTTTGTGTTCTGCTTTTTGATAATGCTTGATATCAACATTTGCAAGGTAGAAGATATGTATTTTGGGAAACATTGACATTTCAAAAGTGATATTGAGTGCTTGTACATAGGTTCTGGCAGTGTTTTTTAAATGTTATTCAAAAAACGATTTCGGGTGCAAATGAATGGTATTTTCATTTGGCCCTTATTTATGATTGCCTTGTGCAGCCGGTGCATCACTTTAAACATGGGAAATAAGTGACGCTCTTGTGGCGCATGGCCTTCATAAATAAGGCCCTGAGTTTGTTGGCTGTTGATTTGTTTTTTGCTTTTTGATAATACTTATTATGAACATTTGCAAGATAGTGGATTTGTATTTTGGGACACAGTGATGTTTCAAAAGTGATATTGAGTGGTTATACATAGGTTCTGCGCAGTGTTTCTAAAATGTTATTCAAAAAACGATTTTGGGGGCAAATCAATGGTATTTTCATTTGGCCCTTATTTATGATTGCCTTGTGCAGCCGGTGCATCACTTTATACATGGGAAATAAATGACGCTCTTGTGGCGCAAGGCCTTCATAAATAAGGCCCTGAGTTTGTTTGCTGTTGGTTTGTTTTTGGCTTTTTGATAATGCTTGATATCAACATTTGCAAGGTAGAGGATTTGTATTTTGGGAAACAGTGATGTTTCAAAAGTGAAATTCTGTGCTTGTACATAGGTTCTGCACAGTGTTTCTTAAATGTTATTCAAAAAACGATTTTGGGTGCAAATCAATGGTATTTTCATTTGGCCCTTATTTAAGATTGCCTAGTGCAACCGGTGCATCACTTTAAACATGGGAAATAAATGACGCTCTTCTGGCGCAGGGCCTTCATAAATAAGGCCTTGAGTTTCTTTGCTCTTGGTCTGTGTTCTGCTTTTTGATAATGCTTGATATCAACATTTGCAAGGTAGAGGATTTGTATTTTGGGAAACAGTGAAGTTTCAAAAGTGATATTAAGTGCTTATACATTGGTTCTGTGCAGTGTTTTTTAAATGTTATTCAAAAAACTATTTTGGGGGCAAATCAATGGTATTTTCATTTGGCCCTTATTTATGATTGCCTTGTGCAACCGGTGCATCACTTTATACATGGGAAATAAGTGACGCTCTTGTGGCGCAAGGCCTTCATAAATAAGGCCCTGAGATTGTTGGCTGTTGATTTGTTTTTTGCTTTTTGATAATACTTATTATGAACATTTGCAAGATAGTGGATTTGTATTTTGGGACACAGTGATGTTTCAAAAGTGATATTGAGTGGTTGTACATAGGTTCTGCGCAGTGTTTCTTAAATGTTATTCAAAAAACGATTTTGGGTGCAATTCATTGGTATTTTCATTTGGCCCTTATTTATGATTGCCTTGTGCAGCCAGTGCATCACTGTAAACATGGGAAATAAGTGATGCTTTTGTGGCGCAAGGCCTTCATAAATAAGGCCCTGAGTTTATTTGCTGTTGGTTGGCTTTTTGATAATGCTTGATATCAACATTTGCAAGGTAGAGGATTTGTATTTTGGGAAACAGTGACGTTTCAAAAGTGATATTGAGTGCTTATACATAGGTTCTGGGCAGTGTTTTTTAAATGTTATTCAAAAAACGATTTTGGGTGCAAATGAATGGTATTTTCATTTGGCCCTTATTTATGATTGCCTTGTGCAGCCGGTGCATCACTTTAAACATGGGAAATAAGTGACGCTCTTGTGGCGCAAGGCCTTCATAAATAGGGCCCTGAGTTTGTTGGCTGTTGATTTGTTTTTTGCTTTTTGATAATACTTATTATGAACATTTGCAAGATAGTGGATTTGTATTTTGGGACACAGTGATGTTTCAAAAGTGATATTGAATGGTTGTACATAGGTTCTGCGCAGTGTTTCTTAAATGTTATTCAAAAAGCGATTTTGGGTGCAATTCATTGGTATTTTCATTTGGCCCTTATTTATGATTGCCTTGTGCAGCCGGTGCATCACTTTAAACATGGGAAATAAGTGACGCACTGGTGGCGCAAGGGCTTCATAAATAAGGCCCTGAGTTTATTTGCTGTTGGTTTGTTTTTGGCTCTTTGATAATGCTTGATATCAACATTTGCAAGATAGAGGATTTGTATTTTGGGAAACAGCAATGTTTCAAAAGTGAAATTCTGTTCTTGTACATAGGTTCTGCGCAGTGTTTCTAAAATGTTATTCAAAAAACGATTTTGGGGGCAAATCAATGGTATTTTCATTTGGCCCTTATTTATGATTGCCTTGTGCAGCCGGTGCATCACTTTATACATGGGAAAAAAGTGATGCTCTTCTGGCGCAAGGCCTTCATAAATAAGGCCTTGAGTTTCTTTGCTCTTGGTTTGTGTTCTGCTTTTTGATAATGCTTGATATCAACATTTGCAAGGTAGAAGATATGTATTTTGGGAAACATTGACATTTCAAAAGTGATATTGAGTGCTTGTACATAGGTTCTGGCAGTGTTTTTTAAATGTTATTCAAAAAACGATTTCGGGTGCAAATGAATGGTATTTTCATTTGGCCCTTATTTATGATTGCCTTGTGCAGCCGGTGCATCACTTTAAACATGGGAAATAAGTGACGCTCTTGTGGCGCATGGCCTTCATAAATAAGGCCCTGAGTTTGTTGGCTGTTGATTTGTTTTTTGCTTTTTGATAATACTTATTATGAACATTTGCAAGATAGTGGATTTGTATTTTGGGACACAGTGATGTTTCAAAAGTGATATTGAGTGGTTATACATAGGTTCTGCGCAGTGTTTCTAAAATGTTATTCAAAAAACGATTTTGGGGGCAAATCAATGGTATTTTCATTTGGCCCTTATTTATGATTGCCTTGTGCAGCCGGTGCATCACTTTATACATGGGAAATAAGTGACGCTCTTGTGGCGCAAGGCCTTCATAAATAAGGCCCTGAGTTTGTTTGCTGTTGGTTTGTTTTTGGCTTTTTGATAATGCTTGATATCAACATTTGCAAGGTAGAGGATTTGTATTTTGGGAAACAGTGATGTTTCAAAAGTGAAATTCTGTGCTTGTACATAGGTTCTGCACAGTGTTTCTTAAATGTTATTCAAAAAACGATTTTGGGTGCAAATCAATGGTATTTTCATTTGGCCCTTATTTAAGATTGCCTAGTGCAGCCGGTGCATCACTTTAAACATGGGAAATAAATGACGCTCTTCTGGCGCAAGGCCTTCATAAATAAGGCCTTGAGTTTCTTTGCTCTTGGTTTGTGTTCTGCTTTTTGATAATGCTTGATATCAACATTTGCAAGGTAGAGGATTTGTATTTTGGGAAACAGTGACGTTTCAAAAGTGATATTGAGTGCTTGTACATAGGTTCTGGGCAGTGTTTTTTAAATGTTATTCAAAAAACGATTTTGGGTGCAAATGAATGGTATTTTCATTTGGCCCTTATTTATGATTGCCTTGTGCAGCCGGTGCATCACTTTAAATATGGGAAATAAGTGACGCTCTTGTGGCGCAAGGCCTTCATAAATAAGGCCCTGAGTTTGTTGGCTGTTGATTTGTTTTTTGCTTTTTGATAATACTTATTATGAACATTTGCAAGATAGTGGATTTGTATTTTGGGACTAAGTGATGTTTCAAAAGTGATATTGAGTGGTTGTACATAGGTTCTGCGCAGTGTTTCTAAAATGTTATTCAAAAAACGATTTTGGGTGCAAATCAATGGTATTTTCATTTGGCCCTTATTTAAGATTGCCTAGTGCAGCCGGTGCATCACTTTAAACATGGGAAATAAATGACGCTCTTCTGGCGCAAGGCCTTCATAAATAAGGCCTTGAGTTTCTTTGCTCTTGGTTTGTGTTCTGCTTTTTGATAATGCTTGATATCAACATTTGCAAGGTAGAGGATTTGTATTTTGGGAAACAGTGACGTTTCAAAAGTGATATTGAGTGCTTGTACATAGGTTCTGGGCAGTGTTTTTTAAATGTTATTCAAAAAACGATTTTGGGTGCAAATGAATGGTATTTTCATTTGGCCCTTATTTATGATTGCCTTGTGCAGCCGGTGCATCACTTTAAATATGGGAAATAAGTGACGCTCTTGTGGCGCAAGGACTTCATAAATAAGGCCCTGAGTTTGTTGGCTGTTGATTTGTTTTTTGCTTTTTGATAATGCTTGATATCAACATTTGCAAGGTAGAGGATTTGTATTTTGGGAAACAGTGATGTTTCAAAAGTGAAATTCTATGCTTGTACATAGGTTCTGGGCAATGTTTCTTAAATGTTATTCAAAAAACGATTTTGGGTGCAAATCAATGGTATTTTCATTTGGCCCTTATTTAAGATTGCCTAGTGCAGCCGGTGCATCACTTTAAACATGGGAAATAAATGACGCTCTTCTGGCGCAGGGCCTTCATAAATAAGGCCTTGAGTTTCTTTGCTCTTGGTCTGTGTTCTGCTTTTTGATAATGCTTGATATCAACATTTGCAAGGTAGAGGATTTGTATTTTGGGAAACAGTGAAGTTTCAAAAGTGATATTAAGTGCTTATACATTGGTTCTGTGCAGTGTTTTTTAAATGTTATTCAAAAAACTATTTTGGGGGCAAATCAATGGTATTTTTATTTGGCCCTTATTTATGATTGCCTTGTGCAACCGGTGCATCACTTTATACATGGGAAATAAGTGACGCTCTTCTGGCGCAAGGCCTTCATAAATAAGGCCCTGAGTTTATTTGCTGTTGGTTTGTTTTTGGCTTTTTGATAATGCTTGATATCAACATTTGCAAGATAGAGGATTTGTATTTTGAGAAACAGTGATGTTTCAAAAGTGAAATTCTGTGCTTGTACATAGGTTCTGCGCAGTGTTTCTTAAATGTTATTCAAAAAAAGATTTTGGGTGCAAATCAATGGTATTTTCATTTGGCCCTTATTTATGATTGCCTTGTGCAGCCGGTGCATCACTTTAAACATGGGAAATAAATGACGCTCTTCTGGCGCAAGGCCTTCATAAATAAGGCCTTGAGGTTTTTTGCTCTTGGTTTGTTTTCTGCTTTTTGATAATGGTTGATATCAACATTTGCAAGGTAGAGGATTTATATTCTGGGAAACAGTGACGTTTCAAAAGTGATATTGAGTGCTTATACATAGGTTCTGGGCAGTGTTTTTTAAATGTTATTCAAAAAACGATTTTGGGTGCAAATTAATGGTATTTTCATTTGGCCCTTATTTATGATTGTCTTGTGCAGCCGGTGCATCACTTTAAACATGGGAAATAAGTGACGCTCTTGTGGCGCAAGGCCTTCATAAATAAGGCCCTGAGATTGTTGGCCGTTGATTTGTTTTTTGCTTTTTGATAATACTTATTATGAACATTTGCAAGATAGTGGATTTGTATTTTGGGACACAGTGATGTTTCAAAAGTGATATTGAGTGGTTGTACATAGGTTCTGCGCAGTGTTTCTTAAATGTTATTCAAAAAACGATTTTGGGTGCAATTCATTGGTATTTTCATTTGGCCCTTATTTATGATTGCCTTGTGCAGCCAGTGCATCACTGTAAACATGGGAAATAAGTGATGCTCTTGTGGCGCAAGGCCTTCATAAATAAGGCCCTGAGTTTATTTGCTGTTGGTTTGTTTTTGGCTTTTTGATAATGCTTGATATCAACATTTGCAAGGTAGAGGATTTGTATTTTGGGAAACAGTGACGTTTCAAAAGTGATATTGAGTGCTTATACATAGGTTCTGGGCAGTGTTTTTTAAATGTTATTCAAAAAACGATTTTGGGTGCAAATGAATGGTATTTTCATTTGGCCCTTATTTATGATTGCCTTGTGCAGCCGGTGCATCACTTTAAACATGGGAAATAAGTGACGCTCTTGTGGCGCAAGGCCTTCATAAATAAGGCCCTGAGTTTGTTGGCTGTTGATTTGTTTTTTGCTTTTTGATAATACTTATTATGAACATTTGCAAGATAGTGGATTTGTATTTTGGGACACAGTGATGTTTCAAAAGTGATATTGAGTGGTTGTACATAGGTTCTGCGCAGTGTTTCTTAAATGTTATTCAAAAAGCGATTTTGGGTGCAATTCATTGGTATTTTCATTTGGCCCTTATTTATGATTGCCTTGTGCAGCCGGTGCATCACTTTAAACATGGGAAATAAATGACGGTCTTCTGTTGCAAGGCCTTCATAAATAAGGCCTTGAGTTTCTTTGCTCTTGGTTTGTGTTCTGCTTTTTGATAATGGTTGATATCAACATTTGCAAGGTAGAGGATTTGTATTCTGGGAAACAGTGACGTTTCAAAAGTGATATTGAGTGCTTATACATAGGTTCTGGGCAGTGTTTTTTAAATGTTATTCAAAAAACGATTTTGGGTGCAAATGAATGGTATTTTCATTTGGCCCTTATTTATGATTGCCTTGTGCAGCCGGTGCATCACTTTAAACATGGGAAAAAAGTGACGCTCTTGTGGCGCAAGGCCTTCATAAATAAGGCCCTGAGATTGTTGGCTGTTGATTTGTTTTTTGCTTTTTGATAATATTTATTATGAACATTTGCAAGATAGTGGATTTGTATTTTGGGACACAGTGATGTTTCAAAAGTGATATTGAGTGGTTGTACATAGGTTCTGCGCAGTGTTTCTTAAATGTTATTAAAAAAACGATTTTGGGTGCAATTCATTGGTATTTTCATTTGGCCCTTATTTATGATTGCCTTGTGCAGCCAGTGCATCACTGTAAACATGGGAAATAAGTGATGCTCTTGTGGCGCAAGGCCTTCATAAATAAGGCCCTGAGTTTATTTGCTGTTGGTTTGTTTTTGGCTTTTTGATAATGCTTGATATCAACATTTGCAAGGTAGAGGATTTGTATTTTGGGAAACAGTGACGTTTCAAAAGTGATATTGAGTGCTTATACATAGGTTCTGGGCAGTGTTTTTTAAATGTTATTCAAAAAACGATGTTGGGTGCAAATGAATGGTATTTTCATTTGGCCCTTATTTATGATTGCCTTGTGCAGCCGGTGCATCACTTTAAACATGGGAAATAAGTGACGCTCTTGTGGCGTACGGCCTTCATAAATAAGGCCCTGAGTTTGTTGGCTGTTGATTTGTTTTTTGCTTTTTGATAATACTTATTATGAACATTTGCAAGATAGTGGATTTGTATTTTGGGACACAGTGACGTTTCAAAAGTGATATTGAGTGGTTGTACATAGGTTCTGCGCAGTGTTTCTTAAATGTTATTCAAAAAGCGATTTTGGGTGCAATTCATTGGTATTTTCATTTGGCCCTTATTTATGATTGCCTTGTGCAGCCGGTGCATCACTTTAAACATGGGAAATAAGTGACGCACTGGTGGCGCAAGGGCTTCATAAATAAGGCCCTGAGTTTATTTGCTGTTGGTTTGTTTTTGGCTCTTTAATAATGCTTGATATCAACATTTGCAAGATAGAGGATTTGTATTTTGGGAAACAGTGATGTTTCAAAAGTGAAATTCTGTTCTTGTACATAGGTTCTGCTCAGTGTTTCTAAAATGTTATTAAAAAAACGATTTTGGGGGCAAATCAATGGTATTTTCATTTGGCCCTTATTTATGATTGCCTTGTGCAGCCGGTGCATCACTTTATACATGGGAAATAAGTGACGCTCTTCTGGCGCAAGGCCTTCATAAATAAGGCCTTGAGTTTCTTTGCTCTTGGTTTGTGTTCTGCTTTTTGATAATGCTTGATATCAACATTTGCAAGGTAGAAGATATGTATTTTGGGAAACATTGACATTTCAAAAGTGATATTGAGTGCTTGTACATAGGTTCTGGGCAGTGTTTTTTAAATGTTATTCAAAAAACGATTTTGGGTGCAAATGAATGGTATTTTCATTTGGCCCTTATTTATGATTGCCTTGTGCAGCCGGTGCATCACTTTAAACATGGGAAATAAGTGACGCTCTTCTGGCGCAAGGCCTTCATAAATAAGGCCTTGAGTTTCTTTGCTCTTTGTTTGTGTTCTGCTTTTTGATAATGCTTGATATCAACATTTGCAAGGTAGAGGATTTGTATTTTGGGAAACAGTGATGTTTCAAAAGTGAAATTCTGTGCTTGTACATAGGTTCTGCCCTGTGTTTTTTAAATGTTAATCAAAAAACGATTTTGTGGGCAAATCAATGGAATTTATATTTGGCTGTTATTTATGATTGTCTTGTGGCGCCAGTATGTCACTTTTAACATGGGAAGAAAGTGACGCACTGGTGGCGCAAGGCTTTCATAAATAAGGCCCTGAGTTTCTTTGCTCTTGGTTTGTGCTCTGCTTTTTGATAATGCTTGATATCAACATTTTCAATGTAGAGGATTTGTATTTTGGGAAACGGTGATGTTTCAAAAGTGAAATTCTGTGCTTGTACATAGGTTCTGCCCTGTGTTTTTTAAATGTTAATCAAAAAACGATTTTGGGGGCAAATCAATGGAATTTATATTTGGCTGTTATTTATGATTGTCTGGTGGCGTAGGTATGTCACTTTTAACATGGGAAGAAAGTGACGCACTGGTGGCGCAAGGTCTTCATAAATAAGGCCCTGAGTTTCTTTGCTCTTGGTTTGTGCTATACTTTTTGATAATGCTTGATATCAACATTTGCAAGGTAGAGGATTTGTATTTTGGGAAACAGTGATGTTTCAAAAGTGAAATTCTGTGCTTGTACATAGGTTCTGCCCTGTGTTTTTTAAATGTTAATCAAAAAACGATTTTTGGTGCAAATTAATGGAATTTATATTTGGGTCTTATTTATGATTGTCTTGTGGCGTAGGTATGTCACTTTTAACATGGGAAGAAAGTGACACACTGGTGGCGCAAGGCTTTCATAAATAAGGCCCTGAGTTTCTTTGCTCTTGGTTTGTGTTCTGCATTTTGATAATGCTTGCTATCAACATTTGCAAGGTAGAGGATTTGTATTTTGGGAAACAGTGAGGTTTCAAAAGTGAAATTCAGTGCTTGTACATAGATTCTGCCCTGTGTTTTTTAAATGTTATTCAAAAAACGATTTTTGGTGCCAATCAATGGTATTTATATTTGGGTCTTATTTATGATTGTCCTGTGGCGCCGGTATGTCTCTTTTAACATGAGATGCACTTGTGGCGCAAGCCCTTCATAAATAAGGCCCTGAGTTGCTGTTGTATGAACTTAAATATGTTGCAATTTATCGTTTATATTGTTTGCTTTTTGTCATTACTTTGTTATTTGCTAAAAGTGGTCTTTAATGTGGTTTTTTTCTCAGAACAACAGATTCAAATCAACTTCTGAAAAGCAAGCAAAAATGCCTTCAAGGCAAAGAAGTATCAAAAATACCATACGTAAAAGGAGAACATCAGCAACAGAATTTATGGAATCCTCTACAACAACTACAGCAAATCTAAAAAGGAAGGAGAGGCCCACAAAAAATGTCTCGATTGGAGTAGGAGAGAAGAGAATGGATAGCAATAGAAGGATAAATCAATTTAGGGACATTCGTAGGCGAATGCTTCGTAATAGGGTAGTTTTAAGTTTGCTAAAAAATGATAAGAAAGGTAAACAGAGAACTGCTTTTTATAAGAAAAAGAAAAGTGTAGAGAAGATTGTCGATCAGGCTTTTGAAGTTAGGAAAAAATTCTTTATTTTAGTAATCAATAAAATTAGGATACTTAATAAGGCAATTGCTGTTTTCAAATCGAACAGTAGATGGAAAAGAATTATTAATAGGACTAATTTTTGTGAAGTATTTTCTGGCGAATGGATGCATAGTTCAAGTTCTGAGCCATTTTTCAATGAGGAGAGTTACTTTCTGGAAAATGATTTGGTGCATGCAGTTGACACCAGTGGTCGAGCATATGAGGTGAAAGATGGTTGTGTGATGGAAAAAGAGAAACTTGTGTCTAGAGATGCAGAAGAGGTGTTAGCTGATGAAGTTTTAGGGAGACGTACTAAGGGTCCAGTGTACACATGGAAGTGCAGTAGTATTTGTAGTGTGCGACAGGATTCAAACGATTTGCTTCGAAATTTCTTACGTACATATAGTAAGAAAAGTCTCAAACAAAAAATGAAGATCTTGCAAGAGTTAGATCCTTGCAGAGTGAGAGAAAGCACAGGTTTGCATGGGCATTCACTGGCTTGTCTTTCTAGAAAAGTATGTCAGAGTGTTTTTCATCATTTTAGGATGTTAGCAGTGCATCATAATAAGGTGAGGAAATTAGTGAGAAAGTTGTATTATGCAAAAAGTCCAGCACGTAAGCTTAAACAGTTAAACAGTGCTCTTTTGCATGGATCTGAAGTGGATGTGAAGACTATTTGTGAAGAAATTGAGTTTTGTTATTTTGGGAACAAAGAGGACAGTGTAGAAATGGATATAGTAATGGATGTTAATGTGGAAGACAATGGACAGATTTCAAGTACAGAAAAGTTTGACGAGGAAATTACCAAGTTTAAGGTGAATTCAAGTGAAAGGCCTAATTTAACTTGTGTGTGTTGTCGACGGACTCATTATAAGATTCAGACTAGGTTAGTTGATTTATATGCAAAATGTGAATCGGAAAATAATAGTGAATGGAAGGATTTTGTAAGTTATTTGTTGGTGGAGAATTCTTTTGATTTGAGTTTTGATCAGCGTATTTGTAATTATTGTTTGAAAAAATTAAATGAAAATAGAATGCCTGCTAGAGCAGTTCATAATAATCTTCAGTTGATAGATATTCCTTCTGAATTGATGGATTTAAATACTTATGAATCAATTTTGATTCAATGTGTCCATCCTTTTCAAGCTATTGTTCGCATTGAGCCTAAAATAGGGAAATTACCTCCTACAGATTTACAAAGAGGATTAAAGGGAAGAGTTGTTTATTTGCCTCTAGGTGTCAAGAAAAATATTGATACAATTGGTGTAGAAAGAGTAGAAGAGGATCCGCTAGTTATTCTAGTTAATGGGGTTCCGACAAAGAGTAAGAAAATCTGGCAAGATTTAGTGGATGTTAGGAAAGTCAAAAAGGCAACGTTGTATTTGGTCAAAAACAATGAGTACTATAAAGATGTAAGTGTTGGAGCAGAGGAAACAGCTACAGAAGAAGACAGTGATTGTTCAGTTGGCCAAATTGAAAAAGTTGATGTATGTCTAGAAATGAAGAAATATATGAACATTATACTGTTCATCATTTGCATTCCATTGAAGTAATGGGGAATGCAATTGACTTGTTTCAAATGAAAGCAGCAAAAGGAAGTCCCATTAGTGTATGGGAAGAAAGTTTGGAAGCTCGTTGTTTTCCACAGTTATTTCCAACAGGTCGTGGTGGACGATATGACGATCGACCAGTTCAAATTCCTGCAGCTGAATACCGGACTTTAAGATTATATGCTGAAGATCCAAGGTTTCGGCAATGCATTCCGTATTTGTGTCATCTACTGTATGAAAGTGATTTGTCTGGTCTTTCTTATGCAGTTAATCATTTATTGAAAAGTGGAGCTCATCTGGAAAGGGGCGACCACTCGGTCCCCCCGAACGTATGGCGGAGTACCTCGATCCCCCGGGAAGCCATTTTGGGCGGGAGGCGCGTCTCGGCTGATATGCCCGAAGCGGCGTAGCCGGGGCGCGCTTTTTTCCCGCCCTAGAGTGGGCTGGCCTAGACACTGACGCGGCTGGCCACGCCCTCGGGGCAGGCAGGGGCGGGTTTACGCCCGCCCTGAAGACGGATAAAAAGGGACGCAAGACCAGAAGGCATCCTCTTGTTCCTGTGCTCTGAAGCTGCACCTCCTCGCTGCACGTGAGCTCGAGACGGAACGAAGAGCCAATTTTGAGCGTTGTAATCTTTCTTTTGTCTTACAGATACTCTGTCGGAGAAATGCCCAAGAAAGGCGGGAAGAGAATGACGACGGAACAGATGGTTCGGGTCCTCATGAAGGAGATGTCTGAGCTGAAGAAGCGGGTGGCGGAGAGAGACGGGGAAGGGGGGCCGGAACGTCCGTCGGCTGGAGCAGCTCCAGGAGGGAGAGCCAAGAGGCCAAGGAGGGGACCAGCCGGGGGAAACGTCCCGGTTCCCTGTACCCCGCTCGAAGCGCCAACCCCAGTACCGGCGGAGGGGAATCCGATTCCCGTGGTGGTCACCCCGGTGTCCAATGAAGATATGCCGCCCGAGCTGGCAGCACAACTTGCAGCGTGGTTGGGCGACAGTAGCGAGGGCGCCACGGCTGCCGAGGCGCAGGCGCTAATGAAGCAATTGCGCGAGAAACGGGATGCAGCCAAGGTGTCCGTGCCGGCTGCAGTAGTTGACAAACCACAAGGGACGATGGCAACCGCAGAGGCAGCGTCCGGTGCAGGTAAGCGGCTATTGCCGATTGCGAGGGATGAGTCAGCACCCTCTCGTAGAGAAAGGTTGGGTCAACATGTTCCTTTGGCAATTAAGGAAAAGATTTGGGCGGGGGAATATGTGAACATCTTCTCGTTGCTTGTTGATCATTATGAGGTGGAGCATGTTAAGGGTCAGAAGGATCTCATGCATCCGAGTGTTTGGCGCGCTAAAATGGCCGCCTTTAAAGTGAATGAGAATATTGGCAATTGGGGCAAAGCATGGGGAATTTTTACGTCAATCTTAGGGGAACGTAGGCCCGAGTTGCTTTCTGAGTTGCCAACCTATCAGTCGCGAATCATGGGGTACTCGACATCACACCAGGGTAACCATTGGTTCTGCTACGATAATCTTTTTAGAAAGGCTAAGGAGCATAATAAAAGCTTAACCTGGGATTGTTATGATTCTTTGACATGGGATAAAATGAAGGAGACAGGTATGTTGAAGATGCCATTGGTAGGAAGTAATGTTGGCGAATCCTCCCGCCAATATGTGGGGACGCCCTTTCGTTCAGGTACGGGTACCGACGATTACTCGAGACCTGCTGGCAATACAGGAAAAAGGGGGTTCTGCTTTAATTTCAACAGAGGTAAATGTACTAGGCCCCAGGGATCGTGTAAATTTAAACATGAATGTAGTGGGTGCGGGTCGTCCCATCCTGAGTCCACGTGCAGAGCCAAAACGGGTGATAATGGGGGGAGAGGAGGCGCCAAACAGGACTAACATAGTCCGAGGGGCGCCTTTACCTACCCCGATTGATACCTTGGCGATGATTCCCTGGCTCAGTGAATACCCGGATCGTACTTCTGCTGGGGTGCTGCGGAACGGATTTTCGTATGGTTTCCGCATCCCGGTAGGGGACTTTCAGGGTGTGGAGAAGTGTAAAAATCAACTTTCCGTCCTGCAGCATACGACTGTGGTACAGGATAAGATCCGGAAAGAGGTTGCTCGAGGTCGGGTCGCCGGCCCATTTAGTGTACCCCCGGTGCAGAATTTTGTTTGTTCTCCTTTAGGGGTGGTCCCCAAGAAGGACCCAGGTGAGTTCCGACTGATTCATAATTTGTCAGCTCCACGTGGTCTTTCTGTAAACGATGCAATAGATCCAGAAGTATGTTCGGTGCGGTACGCATCCTTCGATGAGGCCGTAGCCATTTTGAATCGCCTGGGGCCCGGGGCGCTGATGGCGAAGTCAGATATCGAGTCAGCGTTCCGGTTGCTCCCGGTACACCCAGACGACCAGCGTCTCCTGGGTTTCATGTTTCAGGGTTATTATTACATGGATAGGTGTATGCCGATGGGGTGCTCTATATCTTGTGCCTATTTCGAGAAATTCAGTAGTTTTCTACAATGGGTCTTCACAAAGAGGACGGGTTTCCAACATGTAATGCATTACCTTGATGATTTTCTGTTCCTGGGGGCAGCCGGGGATCTCGAATGTGGCCGGGCCTTGGCCGAATTTTGTGTGTTAATGAACCAGTTTGGTGTGCCATTGGCACCGGGTAAAACGGTGGGTCCTGCGACTTGCCTCGAGTTTCTGGGGATTGAGTTAGACTCCAGTGAGGGTTGTTTTCGTTTGCCAGCTGACAAAGTGTGGAAGTTCAGGGCAGCCTTGCAAGTGTGTATAAATCGATCTAAAGTTACGCTGCATCAATTACAGCAGTTGGTGGGACAGTTGAATTTTGCCCTGAGGGTGATACCAATGGCCCGCCCCTTTTCCCGTTCAATTGCCCAAGCTATGGTCGGCCTAAAGGAGGGCCATCATCGCACGAGACTATCGGCTGAGGTCCGCCAGGACATGCGTATTTGGTTAGCATTTCTGGCGAACTTTAATGGTCGAGTCGTCTGGAACAAACCAGCCGTGTCCTCTGAAGAGCTGGGGCTATGGACAGATTCAGCAGGTAGCATAGGTTTTGGTGCCATCTTCGGCACAAAATGGTCGGCACAGAGGTGGCCGACATGGTGGCATGACAATGGTCTGACAAGTAATATTGCTTTCTTGGAACTTTTCCCCATTTTGGTGGCCCTGAGAACCTGGCCCGAAGGGTTCAAAGATCACTCTGTGATATTTTGGTCTGACAATATGACCGTGGTTGAGTGCATCAATAGTCAGGCAGCACGATGTAAACTGATTTTAAGACTCCTCAAAGAAATTGTCTTACTGTGTATGCAACTGAATGTGCTATTCAGAGCAAAACATGTCCCAGGGGTAATGAATCAGGCGGCTGATGCACTGTCTCGTTTTCATATGCAGGCTTTCTCGGGTTTCCTTCCCTCAGCGGACCCAGAGCCGGCACCCTTTCCCGAAGCTCTCTGGTCTCTCGGTGCCCCGAACTTCGTCACCTCGTGGGAGAGAGTCTAGCACCAAGGACGAGGAAGGCATATGAAGGGGCGTTTCGGTCCTATTTAGCCTTTTTGGGGACTGATAGAGAGAGGCTTTGGGGCCACGAGGAATGGGTAGTGAATTTTCTGGTGTCCTTACGTAGGGCTGGGAAATCGGTGGCTACGGCCCAGAGGCATCGTGCTGCCATTTCCTTTGTTGCCAGGGCTCATAGTATCCAGGACCCGACAGCGTCTTTCGTTGTACAGAAAGCGCTGCGTGGGTGGCAACGCCTTGAGGGTCGCAGAGTAGATGAGAGGCGCCCGATAGGTTTGGATAGGTTGGCCCAGTTGTTGGCCACACTCCCTGCCACATGTTCATCTCAGTTTGAGACGGTTTTGTTCCGAGCCGCTTTTACGCTAGCATTTCACGGGGCGATGAGGGTAAGTGAACTGGTAGCGAGGAACAAACGGGAAGTGGCAGGGGGTTTGTGCCAGGAACACGTTCAGATCAGAGGAGAGACAATGACTGTCTCCTTTGTCAGGTCCAAGACCGATCAAGTTGGGATGGGTGACTGCATAATCATACGCAGGATTCCCGGGTCCTCCATGTGTCCGGTAAAGTGTTTAGAAGATTACCTAGCATGAAGGGTGGCATCATGGGGGGGGACCTTGTTGAGACACGCGGACGCCACCCCACTGACGAAATTTCAGTTTCAGCGGGTGCTTGCGATGTCAATTGCCGCTGCGGGCTTGAACCCGGGCGAGTTTGGGACCCATTCCTTTCGGATAGGGGCTGCTACAGAAGCTACAGCCAGGGGTCTTAATGTTGAACAAGTGAAACGAGTGGGGCGTTGGTCCTCCAATTGTTATAAGAGGTATGTGCGGTTGCACATGTTGTGAAGCTGTAATAATGTACTCACGCCTCTTGTTTTTGTTTGGTTTTCAGTTGCGCAAGCCTACGAGGCGGGGCGGACTATGCAGTCGACCCAACACCGGGCCAGCGGTCAGACATCACCGGCTGTGAAAAAGGAGGTGTGGGTCGTGGGCCACTCATACGTGAGGCGTGCCGCGGATGTATTCAAAGCAGGTGACATGATTCACGTAGCTGGGGAATACGGGTACAGGGTGTCCTTCTACGGAAGAGGCGGTCTCTGTATTGACCAGTTTCAAACATTTTTCGAGGGTTTGTTAGGGCGGACGAGGTCACCGCCGTCTATAGTCATAGTACATTTAGGGGGCAATGATTTGGTCACCACCGGTAGACGACTTCTCCTGGAGGCAATGCTTTCCACTGTAAGTTGGTTGGCGAGGAGAGTTCCGGGGTGCACAATTGCGTGGTCCCATATGATCCCACGAAAGGTGTGGCGGGGGGCTATTTCTATTCCTGCTTTGAATCATTCTGTTAGAAAGCTTAATAACAAAGTGAGTAGGTTGTTTCGTTCCAGGACATTGCATTCTATTTCGCATGGCTGTATTCATGATGACAGTATGTATTTGGGGGATGGTGTGCATTTGTCTCGGGTGGGGAATGAGTTACTCATAGCAGACTTCTTAGCATGGTTAAAAACGTTAAAACATGACCTTTAGGTAGGAGCTTTGTGGGGGGTCCGGATAGCCGGTCAACTATCCGGCCTGTGGCGGTAAGGTCATGATCGGTGAGCACTAATTGGAAGATCCCTATGAGTGGGCGTCACCCAACACGGATGGGAGCGCTCGGGAGAGGTGGCCTTTGGCCCCTCAACGGGGAGGCGGTCCCTTCTAAGGATGGGTCGCCGAAAGAAAAGGAAAGGCGGTCAAGGCCCCTTCCTGTGTAGGAGGGGTTACAGCCCCCTCCTGGGGAATTTCCCGGGGCCAGTGACGTCTGCGACGGCAGATGTGGTAAGTTGTGTGGGGTTTGGGGGGAGGTCTACGCTACCTTCTAGATACCTCACACGAGGCCTCGAACGACCTTTAAGTGGCGTTGAGTTTATTGGTGCCCCCGTCAAGTCAAGGGAAATTGGTAGTGCACTCGAGGTACGCCTCAGTGCTGTCGCCCCTCCCAAGTGGGGGGGGGTATTTCTGGTTAGGGATCTTGACACCGGTTACGACCTTGCCGTTGGCCCTTAAACGTTAGGATGTACAATTTCAAAATTTCAAGAAGATGTTTTGTAGGTTGTTAGTTCGGCTAGGAGAACCTCTGTATTAGAGAATCGGTTAAGGTTAGCCAAACATCGCAATGTGGTAATGAAATTGTACATTAATATGAAACTGTTTAATGTTTTAATTTTTTGTTTTAATAAATACGGCCGGGGAGGGTCACTCCCTCCCTCATCCAAAAACTTCAAGAACGGTTTCCGGTTTCCCTCCTTTGGGGATTGTGTTGAGAGGGGGTGGCGGGTATCTCAGCCATATGGAAAGGGGCGACCACTCGGTCCCCCCGAACGTATGGCGGAGTACCTCGATCCCCCCGGGAAGCCATTTTGGGCGGGAGGCGCGTCTCGGCTGGTATGCCCGAAGCGGCGTAGCCGGGGCGCGCTTTTTTCCCGCCCTAGAGTGGGCTGGCCTAGACACTGACGCGGCTGGCCACGCCCTCGGGGCAGGCAGGGGCGGGTTTACGCCCGCCCTGAAGACGGATAAAAAGGGACGCAAGACCAGAAGGCATCCTCTTGTTCCTGTGCTCTGAAACTGCACCTCCTCGCTGCACGAGAGCTCGAGACGGAACGAAGAGCCAATTTTGACCCACCCACCAGCCCCTGAAGACAGCGAGTTGTTTGTAATAAAATTGATCGATAATTCTATTTCGTTTACAGGTTGTGGTATTATCGTGTTGATATTGAGTGTGTAATAAAGTTGGTCTATTTTATGTCTGTTTTGTGATTAAAGAAATTCGGATTTAGTGTCCATTTATAAGCATGCTTTTTTCGGTCATAGTGGCCAATGTATTTTTAGTTTAGTTAGCATTGTCGTATTTATTTTGGTCGGGCGGTAAGGTCATGATCGGTGAGCACTAATTGGAAGATCCCTATGAGTGGGCGTCACCCAACACGGATGGGAGCGCTCGGGAGAGGTGGCCTTTGGCCCCTCAACGGGGAGGCGGTCCCTTCTAAGGATGGGTCGCCGAAAGAAAAGGAAAGGCGGTCAAGGCCCCTTCCTGTGTAGGAGGGGTTACAGCCCCCTCCTGGGGAATTTCCCGGGGCCAGTGACGTCTGCGACGGCAGATGTGGTAAGTTGTGTGGGGTTTGGGGGGAGGTCTACGCTACCTTCTAGATACCTCACACGAGGCCTCGAACGACCTTTAAGTGGCGTCGAGTTTATTGGTGCCCCCGTCAAGTCAAGGGAAATTGGTAGTTGCACTCGAGGTACGCCTCAGTGCTGTCGCCCCTCCCAAGTGGGGGGGGTATTTCTGGTTAGGGATCTTGACACCGGTTACGACCTTGCCGTTGGCCCTTAAACGTTAGGATGTACAATTTCAAAATTTCAAGAAGATGTTTTGTAGGTTGTTAGTTCGGCTAGGAGAACCTCTGTATTAGAGAATCGGTTAAGGTTAGCCAAACATCGCAATGTGGTAATGAAATTGTACATTAATATGAAACTGTTTAATGTTTTAATTTTTTGTTTTAATAAATACGGCCGGGGAGGGTCACTCCCTCCCTCATCCAAAAACTTCAAGAACGGTTTCCGGTTTCCCTCCTTTGGGGATTGTGTTGAGAGGGGGTGGCGGGTATCTCAGCCATATTCAAAATGTTTCTGCAAGGGACTTTATGGAGAAAGTTAATCTGCAAGATAGTATTTTGGAATCTCAGCTAATCAATCTCATGGCATGTCAGCGTGGAACCAATGAGTATTGGTTCCGTCGTCATGGAGAATTGAAATGTATGCTAAGAAACTTAGGAACTCCTACATGGTTCCTCACTCTTAGCTGTGCTGAGTATGCATGGGACGACTTACTTGAATTTCTACGAGAGGCAAATGGAAACATGCAAAATATAGAATTGAAAACACCTGGAGAACTGTGTTCTTTGGATCCAGTGAATGTTTGCAGATATTTTAATCATAGATTTGAAGCTATGATGTCTTTTATTACCAACAAAAAAAAATCCTCCCCTTGGAGAGGTTTTGGATTTCTTTTGGAGTAAGGAATATCAAGCGAGAGGTGCTCCTCATATACATATGTTGTTATGGATTAAAGATGCACCCAAATTTGGATCAGATTCGGATGAAACAGTGATGAGTTTTATTGAAGAGTATTCAACATGTGCTGTTCCAAAATCTACTGAAGAAAACAGTTTAAGGCAACAAGTTTTACATTTTCAATCTCATCGTTGTGGAAAGTACTGTCGTCGAAAATTTAAAAACAAGGAAAAGTACTACACGAAATGTCGTTTTGCGTTTCCACGACCAGTGATTTCTAAGGGAAGAGTAAATAATTTGATGTCATCTCTACGACATACTGTGACGAGGAAATCTCCCAAAAATACATACAATTTGAAAAGAAACAAAGAATCTAAGTACATCAACGATTACAACCCAGTGATTTTGTCCATGTGGAATGCTAACATGGATCTTCAGTTCGTTGCTGACAACTCTATTGCTGTGGCTCGATATGTGACATCTTACATCACCAAAAAAGAAAAGACAGAACTGAAGGAAATGTGGGAGGACATTTCACATGAAAAGAGTCTAAGCAAGAAATTATACAGTTTCAGTCTGAAGATGTTGTCGCATCGAGAAATTGAAGCATATGAATGTTCTGATCGGTTATCATCAGCAAGTCTCTATGCCAAATCAAGAACAATCATTTGGGTGAGTCTAGGTCTTGCTGCAACACGAAACCGAGTTTGGAAATCTGTACAAGAAATTGAATATTTGGCGGAGAAAGAACCACACAGTACAGATATTTTGAAGACAAATATGTTGGATACATACTATCCAAATAGAAGTACTCACCTTGAGAACACTTGTTTGTATGAAGTTCTGCATAACTACAGTTATAAGAGGAACATCACAGAAGATATCAATAATGGAAAATATGCAGTCATTGGCTATGAAGGATGTCTAGTGAAGCAGAAAAAAGGCCATTTGATTAATCATCAAAAATTGAGTTGCGAAGCTCCAGACAAATGAGAATTTTACTATTTAGCTCTTTTGCAACTCTTTAAGCCATGGCGTAAAGAAGAGGAACTACTTGGAGATTTTCTCTGTTATGAAGACTCTTTTAATGCAACTAAGGATACCATAGAATGTCCTATTTTTCTAAATTATCTGCAAATGTTGAACGAAGAAATAGAGCAAGAAACCACAATTGCTGAAGAGATTGCTAGAGACAGTTCTCAAGACAGTCAGAGTTCTACTTCATTGAGTCAGGATCCACTAGCAGGACCTATTTTCCAAAACGAAGCTGCCACTGCCATGGATGAGGTGGAAAGAGCTATGGAACAAGCTCAAGAGGATAGAGTTAACTTAGAAGATTTGGTAAAGCAACTAAACGTTGAGCAGAAAAAGATATATGATGAAGTCACAGAGCAGATTGAACATGGATTCAGACATGAGAAAAAAGAGTGCTCATGTACATCATTTGAGCCTGTCCGACTGTACGTAAGTGGAGAAGCGGGGACAGGAAAAAGTTTTCTAATTAAAGCCATTGCAAGTTATCTGCAGAAAAGGACTGATTCACCGCTGTCTTGTGTTGTAACTGCTCCAACTGGTCTGGCAGCACATAACATTAAAGGGATTACTCTACATCGTTTACTGATGCTGCCAGTTGAGCATGATAATAAATTGCATTACAACAAGTTATCTGGAGATGCATGTTTTGAAGTTTCAAGAGTCTTGAAGAAAATGAAACTTCTTATCATTGATGAAGTAAGCATGGTCTCAAATCTAATGCTTGCTTTTGTGCATTTGAGAATGCAAGACATTCTTAGAACAGAGTATGATGTGTTATTTGGAGGAAAACACATTATTGTTTTTAGAGATCTATTGCAGTTGATTCCAGTAAAAGGACAACCAGTGTTTAAAATGCTCACGCATGAAGATACTAGGAAGTCCCTTGGAAGCATTGGAAACGTTAATATATGGTTACATTTTAAATATGCTGAACTGCTTCAAAATATGTGACAGGCAAAAGATGAAGATTATAAAAATATTCTACAAGATGTAAGAATTGAAAAAGTAAGCGAGCTTGGGAAAGAAGCTTTACATGCTCGATTAATTTCAAATTTGTATCCAAATGAAAACATTCTTCCAGAGAATATTTTTAAAAAAATGACTGAGAAGAAATCTGGGATATGTTTGATGCCAACTCTGCAAGAATGTTCCATCTTCAACAACAAAATGTTAGAGTTAGAAAATGAAGAGATTGTGAAACTGGAAGCAATAGATAAAATAGAGCATATGGGTGCAACAATTGTTTTGTCTGAAAATTTGAAAACCAAATTGGATTCATTAGAGAAAAGTATTTCTAAAACCGCTGGTTTTGAAAAGAGTCTGAATGTATGTTTAAATTGTCGTATCATTTTGAGAAGAAATTTAAATGTTGAAAGAGGTCTGGTAAATGGAGCAATGGATTATGTTGTTGATTTTGTGAATAATAGAAATAGAGATGGAATTGAATTTTTAAAAATAAAATTTGATGGCATTGAGCAAGTACAACAAATCAGTCATTGTTCTGCTAGATTTTTGCTTGTAAAAGACGTATATGTTCACCGAAAACAGTTTCCTGTTTGTTTGGCATATGCGGTGACAATTCATAAATCTCAAGGTTTAAGTGTAGATAATGCTTTAGTGAACATTGGAAGATCTGTGTTTAAAGAGGGTATGGCATATGTGGCATTATCCCGAGTCAGAACTTTATCAGGATTGTACTTGATTGAGTGTGATGAGACAAAAATTTGTGCAGATCCAGATTGTGTTAAAGAATACAATAGGTTAAGAAGAGAGTATGCTCCACATTTGCCTCAATATCCTCAGTTTGAAAAACGTGTGGTAGGCCGAAAAAGAAGAAATGAGAGTAATTGCAGTGAGGTAGTAGCAAAAAGACAAAAAGTAGACGAAACTGTAATTGAAAACAGAAAGAAAAAGGATTGTGAAGAAAATGTTGTTGGATTTCATTTTGAAAATAGTTCTGGTGTCAACTGCTATGCTAATGTAGTGGTTAATGTTGTTTTTTTTCTTCAAACTTTACAAGAACAGATTGTTGAAAATCGGGATCAAAGATTGTGTGGTTTATTGAATTCTGTGTTTGAGAAATGTAGCAGTGATAGAGCAAAAATAGAAAGTGTAACAGAAATTCGAAATATTTTAGATATGTGTTCTGGTCAAGATAAATTTTCACAGAACATTCAGCAGGATTGTCAGGAATGTTTAATGTATATGTTTGGTGTTTTGGAAGATGAAGGTGTAGATGTAGATAATCTTTTCAGCCTTTCTTATCAATGGCAGCATGACTGCCACAATTGTAGTTCATCAAGTAATACTAGAATAGACACTGAAAGATTGATACATTTGACTTTACCAGACTGTAAATCAGTGTCATTTAAAAATCTAGTTAAAGCAGCAGATCATAATATGGTGTGTACCCAATGTAACTATCCAATGCTATCCACATTATTTATACAAAGTTATGGTCAGTATATCATTTTAGTTTTCCAACGATGTAGACCTGATGGAACTAAATTGACAACTTCTATCAAAACTTTTGTGGCTTCTCAGTTATCAATTTCAGGAAGAACCTTTACAACTGAAGCTATTAATTATCATGACGGTTCTTCGACAACCTCAAGACATTATACATGCTACTTAAAATGTGAAAAAGGATGGAGTTACTGCAATGATTCTCATTTGACTTATAAACAACGTTTGCCTTATGACTCTGCAAATTCTTACCTAGTGTTTTTAAAACCAAAGTTTTAGTAAAGGGAATTGGCCTTTGAAGACGGGAATAGATAATAAAAGTTAGTTAGTTAGTTAGTTAATCTAATGTTTTAAATTATTTATCTCATATAGGTACTGTAAGTGGATCTCAAAGTAAAAAATACTGATATATCTGACACAAATTGCCGTGAGTAAAGTGTAAGGTATGATGTTCTTAGATCTTTTTTCATAGGAAGTCGATGCAGACTTTTTTTCCACCAAAAGGAGCTTCACTATCTTCTATTTGGCCTCACGGAAAAGTAAGTGAATCAAAGATTAGTGTACATATATGAGATGTAAGTTTGAATGGGGTTTTTTAAACACAATCTTTTCTTTTTCAGGTCATTCGGGGCATCGCAAATCTATGAGGCATCAGTGCATGACAGCAATCGTACTATTGCAGACAGGTAAAGTGATTAACAGAGGTATAGGATCCTGAAAAAGAACAAACCTGTGGAACTGGCTACACGCTGGACAAAAGATAGAAGTGACAGAGCCCTGATGAGAACCCGAATAGTGATACATCGGGTTCAAAACGCGTCGGCATAGAGGAGGATAAAATTGAAGCATTGATTGTGAATTCGACGAATGTATTGTCTTGAGTTTCCTTTAAACCCTCTCTTGAGCGTGACTTTGTCCTTCGTTGGAATTGTATATAGATAAGATTTGCTTGAAAAAGAATCCACGCAAAGATTAAGTATTTGCTGGTTGAAAGCTATCAAAAGTAGATGTGTATTTTATATGTAATGCAAATTTATGTAGATATGTCGTGTTTGTAATAATGTATTGTACTGTTGTGTAAAGTAGTGTTGAATGTACAGTGTTTTTTCTCATACATGAAACTATACAAAGTGTGAAATAACAGAAATTTTCAAAGGGTAAAAATAAAATATACCCAACAAATACAGGAATAGGACTGATTTTGTTGCTCATATTTGTTGAGCCAAAGAAGTAAGGGTGGGGCTGGCAACGTGTATGTTTTCAGATATTATTGATGGTCCAGCTAACCCCACGTCCCAGGACCTAACTCCATAACATAGCAAATACTGAAATAATAGCACATGAGACTGGTGACCACAAACTACTGCAGGTGGACCTAAATTTGTGCTTACTGCTGAGGGAACAAGCTGAGGCCATATCACAGTCAACAGGGATTGAAGAATACTCCCTAGTCAAAAGGATAAAATGGAACACGTCCCAAGCTAAGCGGTTCAACCTTTGGAAAAAAAAACAAGAGAGGGGCCCGGGGAATCCACCCACTATGGAAAACTGGACCAAGTGGATAGGAAACCTAAAAGCTAAATTGATCAACAATCCTAATGTCAGTGGCCCAGGAAATATAATGCTTACCTCAAGGTTTAGACACAATACAAATTTGACTATATTGTCACGCAAATTAAAAAGAGCAAAACGATTACACAAAATTAGAGGAACACAAGATACAAGGGAGAAATGCATAGACCTATCAAAGAAGAAGAGACACTTAATATGGTCACTCAAACAGGAAAAATTAGAGCATGACTGGGTAACAATACACGAGCTTTCAAAACCCAACAAACAACAACAACTTTGGCAATATATTGCAAATTTGGGGAACGCAAAGTGGACAGGCGCAACTCAGTACATGCCGATGTTTGGATAAGGCATGCTGCCTCAATCTACACTGAGAAAGCAGCTATCACAGCCCATGAAAAACATGAGGTCCCACTCGCAATTGGAGAAGAAACTGATACGGAAGTCCTTGTGGAATCACTTGGGAAAGAACAAGATGGTACCTCAGTTAAACAAGTAATAAGCAGGATAAGAAGAGACGGGGCTCCTGGGCCTAATGGCCTTCTTGGGGCAATCTTCAGAGAAGATCCAGTATACCGGAGTAGAATTCTCTCCACACTGTTTACCGAATGTAGACTAAAAGCACAAGTACCCGACTCACGGCGAGGGTCCTTCTTGCATCCTATGTTCAGGAAGGGGGACAACACAGACCGAAAAAACTATTGACTCATTGCTCTGCTGGACATTGAAGGCAAAGCCTTTGCCAGTACTCTACTGAAGGAATTGAACAAATGGATTAATGAGAACGAAATCTTCCCCCACTCCCAGACTGACTTCCATAAGGGATGTTCCACAATTGATAACATCATGGCCATATCATACTTGCGCCAGCAAGCAAACTGTAAAAACAACAAACCAATTTTCGCATGTTTTGTAGACTATTCAGCCGCCTTTGACGGGGTACCCCGAAATAAGCTCTGGAAAAAACTGAGCAATTGGCACATCCCAGCAGGACTCCTTAATGCCATCATTTCATTATATACCAATACCTGGATCCAAGTAAAACTAACAGACAATACTATAACAAAGAAGAGTTGTACAAATCGTGGATTAAAACAGGGCTGTGTACTCGCCCCCACGCTGTTTAATCTATACACTGCAGATCTGGGGAAGAAGCTTCTGAATGCCAGCCTTGTAACCCCAAAAATCGGGAGAAACAAACTGCAAGTTTTAAAATAAGCTGACGATTTAGTGGTAATGGACCACACAAAAATTGGGCTGCAAAGAGGGCTAGAAGCCTTAAATAAGTACAACGAAATCAATGAAGTCATAATCAACGCGCAAAAAACGAAAGTTGTTGTTTTTGGCTACTTCCCAAAAAAAGCCTCACTGAAATGGCACATGGGTAAGGAAATTATTACAACCACACGCTCATATACCTATCTCGGGTGCTGGCTAAGTGAAACTGGCAAAGCAACATCACACACGCACAAAATGAAGGCCAGAGCACAGGCAACAATTTTTTCGATATGCAAATTAAATGAGCTAATACAGAGCCCAACGTCAGCACCCATCCGAAAGGAACTACAAGCCAAGATCAGGGCAACCGCAGGATATGCACAACTGGTATTCCCAGGCAAAATGGAGGGAATGTTGGATAAAGTACAATGCCAGGCCTACAAACGTATTTTTGAACTTCCCAAACACACTCGTCACAGTTTAATTCGTTTGGAGTTTGGACTAAAGCAACAAAGTAAGGAATGCTTGGGAAAACATGCTAAATACTTCTACCAAGTTATAACAGCCCCAGCTGGAAGTTTAAAAAGTATGCTTAAGCCAATTTACGGAGAGACCGCTAACCCGTGGCATAGGTACAAGGAAAAAGCAGTGGAAATGTTGGGGTCTGGCAATTGAAAATGGGAAGGATGCACCAACAAACTACCTGGCGATTAAAAATGCAATAAAGAAATAATGCCTTCATTTGTCATGTACAAATGACCTAGCAGATTTTGTAACAGGAAGAGGACCAACCGGGTTGGCAACATCATATATAGGGCATAAAACACATCCCTACCTCATCCAAGCACGAGGAAGGAAAGCACTCAAAAAATTCATATGGGCCAGACTAGTGCCCCTCCAAATTAAAGAGATAAACCCCTGGTGGAGGTCACTGGAATACAAAATAAGATGCAGACTCTGCAACTACAAATACGAATGGAAAGGGGAGACCACTCGGTCCCCCCGAACGTATGGATGGGTGCCCCGATCCCCCGGGAAACCATTGTGGGCGGGGGCGTGTCCCGGCTGGTATGCCCGAAGCGGCGTAGCCGGAGTACGCCCCTCCCACCCAGAAGAGGTTGGCCTAGACACCCGCCCGGAAGTCCGTGCATGGATGGGCGCCCTCCCGCAGATGGATAAATAGCGCGGGAATCCAACGAAGCTTCCTCTTGTTCCTGTGCTCTGAAGGCTGCACCACTCGTCGCTCGTGAGCCCTATGGGGAACAAGCTGCACTTTTTTGAGAACTTGTAATCTTTGTCTTTCTCTTTCAGTATCAGGCGTGTGGAAGATCGAGTCACCTTTGCGAGTCAAGTCGGATCGGACGGAGTGATCGAAGTCATGCCGGGCAAGAAATCTGGAAAGAGCTCCGAGATGGAAAGAATGCTGCGCACATTGGTGAACCAAGTGGCGGTGATGGACCGAAACTTGGGTAAAGTTGACCAGCTCGGTCGTGGCTTAGCGGCTGTCAGGAAGCAGATGGAGGCCCAGAATGCTCCCACGGGGCGGCCTAAAAGGGTCATAGGACCGGCCTTGCCAAACGTCACCCCGGTGGATAAGGGTAAGAAAAAGAAGGGGAGGGCAGGTCCTAGTGAGGTCCCAGTCCCAGTAGTAACTCCACCGAGTCCCGGCGCGGACATTCCCGTCGTGCCGGCGGCCGGCCCGGTACCAGGAGCGGATGGGGGTTTGCCAATTCCCGTGGTGATCACGCCACAGGGGGATTACCAGATGCCCCCAAAATTAGCACTTCAGTTAGCAGCGGTATTACCATGGCTAAAGAAGGGAGCAGGGGGATCAGCAGCTGCGGGAGACCCGGCTGAAGAAGCCAGATTAATTATTGAGCAGTTGCGGCAGTCAAGGGATGCCGGGACAGCGAATGTACCTTCTATTTCCCCGCAGATGGTGATGGGGGTCACGGCTGACGGTCAGGTGAAGACAACGGACACAGCTGGGAGTTCGGCTGAAGCCGGTAAGAGAGCGTTGCCATTGGTGGGGGAAGGCCCAGTACCCTCAAGGCGGGAAAGTTTGTCGCAACATATTCCCATGATTACAAAAGAAATGGTGTTGGGAGACAAGTATATTAACATGTTCTCACTTTTGATTGACCATCGTGAGTTAGAATACGCAAAGACCCAGAAAGATCTATGGCACCCCAGCGTATGGCGGGCCAAGATGGCGGAATTCAGGGTCGATGAGACTATGGTGAACTGGGTCAGGGCCTTTTCTATTTTCACGGCAATTATCGGGGAGCGTAAACCAGAAGTGTTGACTGACTTAGCATGTTATCAGAACAGGATCATGAATTTCCATGCGATGTATGGGGGAAATGAATGGAAGAGTTACGATGTTGCCTTTAGGAAAGCAAAGGAGTTTAATCAGGCCTTGACATGGGATTGTTTGGATACAGTGTCATGGCATGCTCAGCTCTTGCCGGGACCGGCGGGTACTTCGGTACCAAGCACGAGAGGCTCTGGGGCATTCCATCAGAAGCCGTCACAGCCCTTTTGGGCAAGCGCCGGGGGGGATTCCCAGCCCAGGTCGGGCGGGAATGGAGGCAAGCGAGGGGTTTGTTGGGGATTTAACAAAGGAAACTGTACCAGGCCTCAGGGAACGTGTAGGTTCCGGCACGCATGTTCAGGCTGTGGGAATTCCACACCCCCGGAAACCAGTTGCTGATCTAAAGCCAATGGCGCGGGAGGAAAGGGGGGATCCAAGCAGGATTGATGCGGTGCCTCGGAAGCAAACATCTTCGCCCGTTGATATCTTGGCTTTGACCCCTTGGCTGAACCGATACCCTGATCATGCGTCCGCCGGGACTTTGAGGGATGGCTTTTTATATGGCTTCAGGATCCCGGCGGGCAATTTTCGGGGGGAGCCCTTCCTGTAAAAACCAGCTGTCTATTCAGCACTACCCTGCGGTGGCCGCCAGAAAGATAGCGAAAGAAGTTAGCTTGGGGCGAGTGGCAGGTCCATTTGGCGGCCCACCAGTTGCGGAATTTGTGTGTTCTCCTTTAGGAGTGGTTCTGAAGAAAGACCCGGGGGAGTATAGACTTATCCACAATCTATCGGCCCCTAGGGGGACCTCGGTAAATGAAGCTATTGACCCCGAGGTATGTTCAGTGAGGTATGCATCGTTCGATGACGCAGTCGTACTGTTGAATCGCCTGGGCCCCGGCCTATTGTTGGCTAAATCAGGCATTGAATCTGCATTCAGGTTACTCCCGGTACACCCTCAAGACCAGCGCCTGCTGGGATTCACGTTTCAGGGGGAATTGTACATGGATAAATGCATGCCCATGGGTTGTTCGATTTCATGTGCCTATTTTGAAATGTTTAGCTCCTTTTTGGAATGGGTGTTCACCGAGGCCACAGGGCATAGACAGGTGATGCACTATTTAGATGATTTCCTCTTCCTGGGCCCAGCGGGCTCTCAAGACTGTGCGCAGGCGTTGCAGGACTTCTGCACGCTCATGCGGGGTTTTGGGGTCCCATTGGTGCCTGGTAAGACAGTGGGGCCTTCTACCTCACTCGAGTTTCTGGGTATTAAACTAGACTCGGAGGAGGGGTGTTTCCGTCTGCCGGTGGAGAAGGTGGCCAAGTTTAGGGCTCCCTTGGTACAATGTCTCCGAAAAGAAAAGGTGACCCTACACCAGTTGCAACAGACAGTGGGTCAGCTTAATTTTGCCTTAAGAGTGATGCCGATGGCTCGCCCTTTCTCGCGTTCCATAGCACAGGCTATGGTGGGCCTTAGAGAAGGACACCACCGCACTAGACTGTCTGCAGAGGTTCGCCAGGACACGCTCATTTGATTGGCATTTCTGGCGGATTTCAACGGTCGAGTGGTGTGGAACAAACCCCCAGCCTCGTCAGACGAACTAGGATTGTGGACCGACTCGGCGGGGAGCGCGGGATTTGGCGCAATCTTTGGAAACCGGTGGTCGGCACAAACATGGCCGGTGTGGTGGCACACAAGCGGCCTAACAGGTAACATTAGATTTTTGGAGCTATTCCCCATTTGGGTGGCTCTGATGGCATGGCCAGAAGACTTTAAGGACCGCTCAGTGGTGTTTTGGTCAGATAACATGACAGTGGCCGAGTGCATTAATCACCAGGCTGCACGCTGCAAATGGATCTTAAGACTGTTGAAAGAAATTGTATTGCGATGCTTGAGATTGAATGTACAATTCAGGGCAAGGCATGTGCCGGGTGTACTGAATAATGCAGCTGATGCACTCTCTTGTCAAACATGCAGGCTTTCAGGGGTTATCTACCCACAGCGGAACTAGTGGCGGCACCTTTCCCCGAAGCACTATGGCAGATCGGTGCCCCGGACTACAAAACCTCATGGCAGCCAGTTTAGCGCCCAGGACGAGGAAAGCTTATGAAGGAGCGTTCCGTTCATACTGCGCCTTTTTGGGGCCGGTAGGGGAGCATAGCTGGGGGCGGGAGGAGTCCTTGCTCCAATTTCTGGTGGCACTTCATAAGGAAGGAGGGTCTGCGGCGACCGCCGACAGGTATAGGGCTGCCATATCATTTATGGCACAGCTCCGCGGGATACGGGACCCGACAAACTCCTTCTTGGTTGGGAAGGCTCTCCGCGGCTGGCAGCGCCTGGAGGGTCGCAGACAGGATAGAAGGCACCCGATTGGGTTAGACAGATTGTCCACATTACTAGCGAAGCTGGATGAGACATGCTCCTCACCCAGTGAAGTAATACTGTTCCGAGCGGCTTTCGCATTGGCATTCTATGGGGCCATGAGGGTAAGTGAACTAGTGGCAAAGAATAAGAAGGATGTGGGGGGAGGTCTTTGCAGGGATCACGTCCAAATAAGGGGCGATTCTCTGCTGATCTCGATAGCCAGGTCAAAAACAAGCCAGGAGGCGTTGGGGAGTAGTGTGGTGCTGCAGCACGCCCGGGGGAACCCCGGTTGTCCGGTACGCTATTTGGAGGCCTACATGAAACAGAGGTTGACAACATGGGAGGGGACCCTGTTTAGACACGAGGACGGCACCCCGTTGACAAGATTTCAATTTCGGAGGGTGCTGGCAATTACGATTGCAGCGGCGGGCCTGAACCAGTGTGATTTTGGGACCCACTCATTCAGAATAGGGGCCGCTACAGAGGCTACGGCTCGGGGTCTGCATACAGAGGAGATGAAACAGTTAGGCCATTGGTCCTCAAATTGTTTCAAGAGGTATGTGCGTCTGCACATGTTGTAAAAGACTGATGAAATGCACTCACGCTTGTTGTCTTTTGTTTGGATTACAGTTTCGCGAGCCTGTAACGCAGGGCGGAAATTGGGATCGGCCCAACACCAGCTGACCAGCGGGAAGGAATCACCGACTGGAGATCAAGTGGTCTGGGTCGTGGCCCACTCATACGTGAGACGTGCCGGGGACATATTCAAGGCAGGTGACACGATTCACGCATCTGAGGAATATGGGTTCAGGGTTACCTTCCATTGGAAGGGAGGCCTCTGTATTGACCAATTGCAAAATTTTGTGGAGGAACTCTTAGGGCGGCACAGGTCACCGCCATCTGTATCAGAAAATCAGGAACCCACTGTAATGGGTTCAGAGACCTAGTTTGTGTGTATGGTTACTGCCAAATTTTGTCAGTTTCTACCAAAATGAGAAAGAAAAATTTCTTTCTAGAGTCCCCTCACTCACGGGGTTTCCCCACGGTGACATGCTTCATCATTGGGGCCATCCCAGTTCTCTACGAAAAGGGGCATGCTGCGACTAGCGGACTACGCAGGAGCACTATATTTGTGAAAGGCTATGTGTGGTGTAGAGTGTTGTGGTGGTGGAGTGGGTGTGTGATTAAAAATACCGTGCTAGTGGGCCTCAACAATTTTTTCTGCTCCTAGTTTGGTATACTAAAATGGGGTAACACTGTTATCTAACCTTAATTTGGGCTAGATCAGTGTTCAGGACCACAGAGGCCCACTACATTTTGGTAGAAACTGACAAAATTTGGCAGTAACCATACACACAAACTAGGTCGCTGAACCCATCACAGTGGGTTCCTGATTTTCTGATATAGACTGGAGACCGACCTAGTTTAGTTTATCCTCCTTCTCCCCCCTTTTTCTTGTTTGCACCGCCATCTGTAATCATAGTGCATGTGAGAGGCAATGACTTGGTGAGACTGGGAAGACGGGTGTTAGTTGAGCACATATTGTCAGCAGTCAGTTGGTTGGCCAAGAGGCTCCCTGGGTGTACGATCGCCTGGTCCCACATGATTCCCAGAAGAATATGGCGGGGGGGTTTGGGTGTGTCAGCATTGAACCACTCAGTAAAGAGGGTCAACAACAAGATTGAGAAACTGTTTCGCTCCGCTCATCTCCAAAGCATTCCTCATGGGCGTATTCAGGGGGATCACTATTATTTGAATGATGGGGTGCATCTGTCCCGGCCTGGGAATGACTTACTAATAGGAGACTTTGTAGCGTGGCTAGTGGGATTGAGGAGACATGACCTTTAGGAGGTGTGGGGGGGGCCGGATAGTCGGTCAACTATCCGGCCTGTGGCAGTAAGGTCATGATCGGTGAGCAGTGATTTCAAGGTCCCTAGGGGGGGCGCCACCCATTATGGATGGGAGCGCCCGGGGGGAGGCGGCCATTGGCCCCTCCCACGGGGGGGCGGCACCCACTACGGATGGGTCGCCCAGGGGGCGACGGCCATAGGCCCCTCCCAGGGGGAGACGGCTATATGCCCCTCCCACGAATTTCCCGGGGGCCGGATATCCGCTCCGGCGGAAGAGAGTGTGGGGAAGGGGGTAGTCCACGCTGTCCTTCTTATGGATACCTCGCACGGGAACTCGGACGACCTTAAGATGGCGTCGAGTGAAAGGGGGCCCCCACGACAAGGGCAGTTACAGTTGGCTGCGAGAGTAAAGTCCTCCGCGCATGCGCCACTCACACCGTGAGGGCGGGAATTTGGTAATAGGGATCTGACACCGGTTAAGACCTTGCCGTTGGCCCTTAATGCTAGGTTGTACAAATTCAGAATGTTATGCATTTTCAGGATGCTAGACTCGGCTAGGAAACCTTTGTATTAGAGATTTGTTAAGGTTAGCCTAAAAACTTGTCTTCATCAAAATGTAATTGAAGTTGAATTTGTACATGATTCATGAAACGTTTTAATTTAAAGTTTTAAATTTTGTTTCATATTTTAATAAATACCGCCGGGGGGGTCATGAGGCCCCCCCGCCTTCCAAAGTTTAAACCTGTGTCTGTCTCCTCCCATGGGGAATTGGTGTTGGGAGGGGTGGCTGGCATCCCGGCCCATATGGAAAGGGGAGACCACTCGGTCCCCCCGAACGTATGGATGGGTGCCCCGATCCCCCGGGAAACCATTGTGGGCGGGGGGCGTGTCCCGGCTGGTATGCCCGAAGACGCATAGCCAGAGTACGCCCCTCCCGCCCAGAAGAGGTTGGCCTAGACACCCGCCCGGAAGTCCGTGCACGGATGGGCGTACCTGAGGCGGGCCCCCGCCCTCCCGCAGATGGATAAATAGCGTGGGAATCCAACTAAGCTTCCTCTTGTTCCTGTGCTCTGAAGGCTGCACCACTCGTCGCTCGTGAGCCCTCTGGGGAACAAGCTGCACTTTTTTGACCCACCCACCAGCCCCTGGTTGCAAAGTTTGGGAATAAAGTAATTCTCTTGTTGATTATTTGAATGTAATAAAGATACAGTCAATTTTGCATCGTGAATGTATGCCTTTGATTGAATTCTTGCTTGTAGACCTTTTTTCCTCTGTAGAATCGTATAGGAATGGATTAAAAAAAATGGTGTTTTGTGCTTTAGGACTTTTTTCCCTTCGTAGTAATGTCAAAGTCGGTGAATTGTCAAGCTGCTACAGATTTAGGTAGAATTTTCTTTCCTTAGTAGGTAAAACAACTGTCGTATTTATATTTTGGTCGGGCGGTAAGGTCATGATCGGTGAGCAGTGATTTTAAGGTCCCTAGGGGGGGCGCCACCCATTATGGATGGGAGTGCCCGGGGGGAGGCAGCCATTGGCCCCTCCCACGGGGGGCGGCACCCACTACGGATGGGTCGCCCAGGGGGAGACGGCCATAGGCCCCTCCCAGGGGGAGACGGCTATATGCCCCTCCCACGAATTTCCCGGGGGCCGGATATCCGCTCCAGCGGAAGAGAGTGTGGGGAAGGGGGGGAGTCCACGCTGTCCTTCTTACGGATACCTCGCACGGGACCTCAGACGACCTTAAGATGGCGTCGAGTGAAAGGGGACCCCCACGACAAGGGAAGTTACAGTTGGCTGCGAGGGTAAAGTCCTCTGCGCATGCGCCACTCACACCGTGAGGGCGGGTATTTGGTAATAGGGATCTGACACCGGTTAAGACCTTGCCGTTGGCCCTTAATGCTAGGTTGTACAAATTCAGAATGTTATGCATTTTCAGGATGCTAGACTCGGCTAGGAAACCTTTGTATTAGAGATTTGTTAAGGTTAGCCTAAAAACTTGTCTTCATCAAAATGTAATTGAAGTTGAATTTGTACATGATTCATGAAACGTTTTAATTTAAAGTTTTACATTTTGTTTCATATTTTATTAAATTCCGCCGGGGGGGTCGTGAGGTCCCCTCGCCTTCCAAAGTTTAAACCTGTGTCTGTCTCCTCCCATGGGGAATTGGTGTTGGGAGGGGTGGCGGGCATCCCGGCCCATATAGATAATAAAAGTTAGTTAGTTAGTTAGTTAATCTAATGTTTTAAATTATTTATCTCATATAGGTACTGTAAGTGGATCTCAAAGTAAAAAATACTGATATATCTGACACAAATTTGCCGTGAGGAAAGTGTAAGGTATGATGTTCTTAGATCTTTTTTCATAGGAAGTCGATGAAATGGAAGTTATAGAGCACAGCAGACTTTTTTTCCACCAAAAGGACCTTCACTATCTTCTTTTTGGCCTCACGGAAAAGTAAGTGAATCAAAGATTAGTGTACATATATGAGATGTAATTTTGAATGTTTTTTTTTAAACACAATCTTTTAGATTGTGTTTCTTTTTTCCCGCTGTTATATGATGAAGACTTTGAACTCACTAATTTAAGCGAAATTCAATATATTCTGAGAACAGCAAAAATAAACAATGTAACATATTGTAGAAGTTATTCTATAGTTTGCATTGTGTAATTTATATTGTATTCACATTGTCTCACACTCATTTTCCTTTTTCACCCTTATTTACCTCTCTTTACTCATTTACACTGCCTTTTTTTAACTTTGTTTCATCGCTGTTTCTTTACTGCACCTTATTCACAACTTCTCAATCCAATTTGAACTGTCTGCATTTCCTCTCTTCCTTCCATCACTTTTTATCTTTTACACATTCTCTCAGTACCACTGCTTTAGTTTTCTTCCCCTCTCTTTCTTTCTTTTTCTCCTTTTTTTTTCTTTCGCACTCATTGTACTGTAGTTCACTCAGTCTTTCTCTTTGTTTTTCTGTGTACTTACTCTCTCACTCCTTTTTCATCCATCCTTCTATATTAACCTCATTCCCTTCATCCCTTCACTCTGTGACTCCCCTTCACTCACTCATTTTCTTTTTACTTTCTTATCTTTCCTGATTTCGTTTTGGTATCTCACATTCTTTTAGTATCTTACTTACCTTCAGTAATTTGTTCTCTTTCTATTTCTTTTTCCTTCTTTTTCCTCTCTTTCTACATTACTTTATTTCTGTTTTTGTATCCTTCACTATTGCTTTATTTCTTAGTAAACTTTTTTAGATTTTTTATCTCTTGAACTGTTTCTTCTATTTTAATATATATATTTTTACTAATTATAACGTGTTTTTTCTTTTGTCTTTCACAGATACAAGTAAGTTTTCAATAATTATATGGTAAGTGTGTTTACAAAATGTAGTTTGTTATCACCCTTTGCTTTAACCTCACTACTTTTCTCTCACCCTACCTCACCCTTGTTTCCTTACTTTGCTTCCCTCACTTATTCTTATCCTCCATGTTTACTTCCTACCACATTCAACTTCTTTCAGTACCTCTGCTTATCCACACTCCTTCACTTATATACACCCTCTTTCACTCCTCTTTTCTTACACTCACTGCTATTTTCTTTCCCTCCGTCACTACTGTTTTTTTTCTCTGGTTCCGTCACTATCTGTCATTCCCCATACCTTTCTTTTACTTTCATCACCCATTCACATTTTCCCAGAACCTCTGCTTTAGTCTTCTTCCTCTTTCTTCTCTTCTTTTGCTCCCTTATTCATTTTCTTTTTCTCAGTTACTTCCTCTTACACCTTTTCTCTGTCTTACTATCTATTACACAATCCCTCTGTGTTCCTCCCTCTAGCTCTCTTTCTCTTAACACCACTCTCTCTGTCCCCATTCCTCATGCTCACTCCTTCATTATTATTATTTTTTTTTTTTTTTTGGTGCGCTGATGGGACGCGCACCGGTACGCGCACCTGGGCGTTCACCGGTACGCGCACCGGGAGCGTTTAAAAGCATTTAAAAAACCTAAGAAATTCACTGAAAAAACCATAGGTTTCACACCAGTTATAGTTAGCTGGAAATTTTACTGACATAAAACCAATGAAATTCCACGTTATAGTTAGTTGGACTCACTATAACTTGCGCATGTAATGCACTGCTGATGACATCACATATTACATCACTCATGACATGGTCAGTGACATCACTCATCACATCACAGATGACACCATCCTTGTGGCAGAGTGACAGACCTCCTTTCACTGTAAAGTAACCCGTGAAACACATATTCAAAAATAGAAACTAACATTTTCAAAAAAGTGGATATACCCATACCAGTTACAACAACCAATTCAGTAATTCCACCATCTATGTACACATTCACACATTCACCAACAGTTTTATATAGTCACTCATACATATACTCACTCATCATATGTAGTGATACCCCTATACATCCTGTTACACACTGACAGTCATCAAAAAGTTACTCACACACATACTCACACATGCAAACAAACTAATAAACATCCATTTATTTGCATATAAAGATATACACACACTACCACCTTACTTCTAAGGAAACTTACACATATTTACTCTCTTAAACAATCACTTATAGAAACACATACTTATTTAAACAGGAACTCTTACAATCTCTCACTCTCACATATACTGACTTATATACATCAATACTCACATATACTAGATTAAAATAAATCTTGTTACTGATAAAGACACTAGTGAGACAGGCATTCAATCACTAATACACACATATACACATTCATCCACTCATACAGTCCTGCACATATGCTGTTTTCAAAAAACATACAAACAGTGAGTCAGTCATTGATGCATCTATGTGCAAAGTAACACCCCCACCAAACCATACAGACACTCATACTGATACTAAAAAAACATATAATAACCCATATACACACACATGTAGCTACTCACCAACCCATGCAGCCACTTATACACAAAGTGAAACACTGATACATATATTTAAATATTTAAACATTACTCGCTAATATATGTATTCACTAAGATACACTTAATAAACCAGTTAACCAATCATTTTAAAAAAAAAACATTAATTAAGACAATAATTTAAACATGTATTCTTCCATCGACTTTTACATATACATATATAAAAATATTTAATTTTCAGAAAGACACACATTCACTGGATGGTGTCATCAGTGATGTCATGAGTGATGTCACTGACCATGTCATGAGTGATGTAATATGTGATGTCATCAGCAGTGCATTGCACGCGCAAGTTATAGTGAGTCCAACTAACTATAACGTGGAATTTCATTGGTTTTATGTCAGTAAAATTTCCAGCTAACTATAACTGGTGTGAAACCTATGGTTTTTTCAGTGAATATATATATATATGGCAACATTCTATTCCCAATAACTTTGGCGCCGATCAACAAATCTTCGCAAAACTTTAAAAACAAATTCTTTGTTGAGATCAGCTCCTATGTTTAAAGTTTGAGAGTGATTCCTCCAATGGGGCGAGAAAAAAGGGGGGTCCCAAAACATGTTTTTTCAATGTTAATTTCCATTGGAAATTTTAGACAAGGCTACAGGTCAAATGGGTGAACGGAATTACCCCAAATTTGGCAGGAGAAGGTTCTTGGTCTAGAAAGCACGCTTTTGTTTATTTGGAGTAAATCCATTCAGTAGTTTTTGAGAAATATTGAAATTTACAGATCTCGATATTTGGGAATTCGGCCATCTGATTGGCTGAGGCGTTAGGAGCACGAGTTTGGTGCTTATTGGCAGCGAGAGGTGCAAGCGGTTCCAACTAGGAAGTGCTGGCCGCCATTTTGTGATTCCGTTGAAGAGAGTAAGGGGAAAAAGGGCAGAAAAAAGTGGTAAAGAGGAGGGTAGGAGTGCTGTGAGGTATGTAGGGTGTGCTGTAGAGGGAGTGTGAAGCGAACTATTCAGCCCTACCAGTGTGAAAGTGCTGTTTTGCCACTGTGAGATGGTGCTGAGGTGAGGTGCCGGTACACTCCGGGATGAAAGCTTGCGTGTAAACCGTGACCTGAGTGCTGTAAACTGATGTGCTCTGGGCACTGTAGCATACTGTCCGAAACAAAGTATTTACCCCTACTGGTGTGAAGTGCTGCTTTGCCCACTGTGAGATGGTGCAGAGGTGAGGGGCCAGTGAACTCGGCGATGAAAGCGTATGCCTAAACTGTGAGCTGAATGCTTTTAGCATCCTGGCAGAAGCAAAGTATTTACTCTTACCGGTGTGAAAGTGCTGTTTTGCCTAGAGTTTGATAGTGTTGAGGTGAGGTATCGGTAAATTTGGGATGAAAGCGTGTGCTTAAACTGTGAGCTGAGTGCTGTAAACTGATGTGCTGTGGGCGCTGTAGCATACTTGCCTGAGTGAAGTAGTTAATCCGAACAGTGTGAAAGTGCTGCTTTGCTTACTGTGAGATGGTGGTGAGGTGCTGGTACACTTGGGGACGAAAGCGTATGCCTAACCTTTGAGCTGAGTGGTCTGTAGCGTAATGTCCGAAGCAAAGTATTTACCCCTAACGGTGTGAAAGTGCTGTTTTGCACCCTGTGAGATGGTGCGGAGGTGAGGGCCTGGAGAATTCGGTGATGAAAGTTTGTGCCTAAACGGTGAGCTGAGTGTTCTTTAGCATTGTGGCAGAAGCAAGTATTTACCCTTACCGGTGCGAAAATGCTGTTTTGCCGTGAGTGAGATGGTGTTGAGGTGATGTATCGGTAAAGTCGGGTATGAAAGCGTGTGCTTAAACTGTCAGCTGAGTGCGGAAGTGAAGTATTTACTCCTACTGGTGTGAAAGTACTGTTTTGCCTACTGTGAGATGGTGGTGAGGTGAGGTGCTGGTACACCTGGGGATGAAAGCATATGCCTAAACTGTGAGCTGAGTGGTCTGTAGCATACTGAGTGAACCAAAGTATTTACCGTTACCAGTGTGAAAGAGCTGTTTTGTCTATACTCACATAGTGCACAGGTGAGGTACCGTTAAACTCGGGGATGAAACCGTGCGCCTAAACTGTGAGCTGAGTGCTGTAAATTGATTTGCTCTGGGCGGTGTAGCATACTGGCTGTTCTAGCACATGTGTGCAGGTGGTGTTAGTATGCGTTTAGAGAATAGCGGTAGTGGGAAGCAAAGTACTCACTGGTACTGTTCTAAAGAGTCGGGGATGAAACTATGAGTGTAAGTCGTGAGTTTATTATTGTAAAGTGGCTGTTGTAAATTTCTTTGCTATGTACCCACTTCTTTTTAGAAGGAGTAGGAATGTTTTTATTAAATACCTTATCAGGACTTTCAGACAGTTGGGGTTTCACTGTATAATTCTATTACATTTTGTATATTACATAGTAATATATCGTCTGACATTGCCTCAATGTCAATGTCAGGTGTGTAGCCGGCTAGAGCGGACCATGTTGCTCCTTGTCTACCTAGTGGACTGAGCCTGATAATGTGATTTAAATGTTTAAGGGCGCCTTTAAACCAGAGCTCATGCTCCTGGTATGTGAGTGGAATTTCTATATTCTCGAAAGGAATGTATTCCTCTGGTGATTCATCTTCTTTGTAGAAATGAAACACATGTGCTATTGGATTCGCTTCAGGGAAGACTATCCAAGAATAGAACACCTCTAAATTGTGATATTCATGTGCCTCTATCACAATAACTGCCCTCCCACACCTCTATGATAGGCCATGTATTATACATTTTATAGTGACGGCTTTCCTTAAATTTAGAGGAATGCTTATAGCATCCTCGTCGGTTTCAATAACTCCGGTGGTGTTAAAAGCTGCTTTGGCTGGATCAGTTGCAGCTCCACCGGTTTCAGTGTTGTTGCCGTTATTCGACATTGTTTAATGAAAAATTGCAGAGCAAGTTTCAAGGAAACAAAGATAAGGTGGACAATATTTTGGAACACTGTATCCTTCAACGTTGAGCAAACTAAAAACTAATACATAGGATTTTCGTTCTACTTAGCTATGGCGGATATTATCCCTTTACCCACTCCAGACGTCTATTGGAGTATTTACGGAAAAAGGGGTCTCTGAGAAAAGCACGACTGAGTTACTTCAGTATCTAGCGTTAAATTAGCATGATACCAAACCGTTTGGCACTATGTAGTGTAGTTCCTATATTCCTAATAGGCTCCGCGCATTGGAATGATATATCCTATAGATGTGACATGGGGCTGAGGTCAGTATGTCTCTATCGAATATACTAAACTTAATTGTGAGGGCCAGTTAGCTCAGAGGTCACTAGAAATGTTCTTGAATACACAAGAAGGGATTCGTTTCAGACAACCGCATAAACATGACAACTTTGTTTCCCTAGGACTGGAACAAATATCTTCAGCATTGTGGAAACAATAGATAACTATTTTACTAAGTCAATTGTGCGTACTTCGTTTCTACAGAGTTGCAGAGAGAATAGAGAGATGGGTGTTTCAATAAAAGGGGTTTATTGAACAGTCTTCTTTCTCATGCAGGAGAGGTGAACTGCTACAATCGTTAGACAGAATGCAAAGTATAATGTGTACAGCAAGAATAGTATTATAAATTAATACTGCATTTGCATTGTCTAGTGCTATGACATATAAAAATGCATACATAAATAACACAGGTTAAAATACTCAACAGGTGCTTCTAAAATACGCCTACCTCAATGTACCTAACCTAGGTCATGTACAAAGCAAGAAGTAAGTAGGGTCTTTAACATAGGTTTAGTTTTGGCCAAGAACTGCCAACGGTTTTTCTAGGTTTTAATCAGCTCCATACCTTGGAATGAAGAAGGTTTGTATCCCTGTCTCGGACTCGATTTCCCAACACCCTGCCACAGGAGTCAGAAACACTGGAGCTGGATTCTCAGCAGAGGAGAGTCGTCTTCCTTCGGCACTTGCTGTAGCGAGCTGCGTCAGGCAAGTAGGTAGTCGAACTGCACCGAACCACACTGTGCTTTGCTATAGCAAGTGAAGGTATATTTATACCTTGAAGGTGTTTAGGAATGCCAGCTTTGACGTAAAGTCGAGCATATGAACGTCATGGATGAACCCCTAAGGAATAGTTGTTCATGCATAATAATGAGTTTCTTGGAGAAATCAATATCCAGGCAGGGGGAAGTCCCTTTTGCTTAAGAGTCTGGTTTTCCAAGAAATCGTTGTGACGTTGATGAACGGATGGAAGTAGCCATGCCTGTATTTGGGTAGCATGGGATATGCCTAAATAAGGGCTCGATTTCTATGCCTATATAAGGGTAATGCGAATTGTACCTATATAAGGGAATGAATCGTGAAAATTCATTCGGAATCTAAAACGTCATACAACAAAACCTGTGTAAGTAGTGTTAGTGTGCGTTTATACTATACAGGGAGTGGGAAGAAAACTAGTCTCCCCTACCGGTCTGTAGACTCGAATGAAGTGTTTTACGAAGCAGGAATAAATAAATAATCTTAAAGAATATAATGTGGAATGTTGCAATGCCAGAGAAGAAAAATGGTGAAATGAGGTGTGTCTAAGATAGTGTGTATTTGTAATAAAGGCATGGCATTTGGAAATTATATAGAAAGTGTATTTATTTATGTGCCATAATTGGACCCACTGGTGCAAGATCTAGGGCATCCAGCTGCTGCAAAGTTGAATCGCTTCTGTTGTATTCAAACATAAGCCCCTGCATCAGTGAATTGTATGTTACAGTTGCATGTGACATAAACAATAGGTATTACACTTGAATGACTGCCAAAACAATCCCGTTAATGGTTTTCAAGATAATGCATTACCTGCTGGATATCGGGAGTGATTGTTGGTATGTTGGCAAGGCATACATCCATTCGCCAGTAAAATGGGCACATTTTGCAATAAAACGACGGTTGTACGCATATTGCATAAGTGTAGATAAATGGTATCTTGTAGCAAGCTCCGATAATAGTTAGAGGCAGGTAGCCGAAAAGTTGTTCCGTTTTTGTACAGTATTGATGTAGTTTGGGTTAGAGGTGTATTCTGTCAGACATAGTTGTTACCACAGAGAGATAATCCATTTCTAGAAGTATAATTAGTAGTAGGATGGCAGCAAAGAGAGAGAAAATTGTGATCACTGTTACTGTTATTCCAGAGATGATCAAATTAATGTATTCTGCTATTAAAAAAGGAAGAACAGTTTGAAAGCATGTTATTAACGCTGTAGGAGAGCATGTTAAAAAAGTGTGCCAGACCTTGAGTGTGACATGTGTTGTAACTTGTGTAACAATTCCCAAGGTGTAATGGGCGGTTCATATTTAAAAAGGAGTGTATTTTACTTGAAGTTTGTGGTATCTGTAGTAGATAATTGCTTTTGCAGAAGTGAGGGAGACTACTGTTCTGAAAAAAAGCGCTTTTAGTTCGGTTTGTTTCTTGAAATCTGTTTTCAAACTAAGAATTGATGGCTAAGTTGAAGTTTGGGAGTAACTTTGTGTGGGTGGGAATAGACATTGCCACAGGAAGTTACTCTGTATGAAACAGTAAGGACATGCGGTGTGCTAGCTCACAGTCTGTAGGAGTGCTTGTTATTGAGAAGCAGATAACTGCCATTAGAAAGCTGGGTGAATGTTAGTTGGATTGTGGGAGTTGGCGTGCTTTTACGAAAAGACGCAAGGTTGAGGGCTGTAAGCTTAGGAGCGCCATGTAGTTGGACATTCTTAGATCGTAGTGAATGACTGTCATTGTGGTCGCACTTTTTACCTGTGAGAAAAAATTCTGTATGCTCTTTAAGACTGCGATATGTAAATGGGAGAAACCACTGCTCGCGAATAAACGCACTACATTATATAATCACATACCACATTGAAAACAACATGTGCACCTAGCAGACACAACAACACTACACACTGTGGGAAACCTAGCTAGCCATGTACACAAACTAAACATGGCATGGCACATCTGCCTTACAATGCAGAATGCGGAGAGAGATGAAAGCAAAGTATGTGCAAAGGTGGTAAGTAATTATCGATTGTACAAGTATATAATGTAAAGTCTTGAGGGAATGTGCCGGACACAGTTGGGTATGCAGAGCACAGACATGTACATGTCAACACACACTGATGGTCTATTGAGTGAAGTGATAGTGGACGCAACCATGATAGTACAGTCAGTAGGGAAGATGATGGAAAAGTAGCGCGTACGTGCCTCCTCCCCCCCTAAATGTTTAGGGTTGTGGGCTGGCTCGGCGTACACAAGCCTAGCACAGGGGTTTGAAAAAGAGGCATGTTTCTCTGGGTGTGGTTCTCTTCCAGATTGGCGAACGTGTCTGCCAGGTCTATGCAGCTTAAACCGCCACCAGGCTGATGCCGTGAGCGAAGGAAGCTGCGTAAATGATGGTCTCAGCGTGCTGGTATTGAGAACGCGTAATGGTTGCTGCAACGCATATACGCTCCCTAGTTCCCCTTTCGAAACCGCCATATGTGAAAGAGGGCTCACCAGGTGCCGTCAGAAGGTCCTTGGCCGAGGTCTGTGAGTTCAGAAGGCTCCTGAGATTAACGCTGGCTACCGGGACACAGGCACACAGTGCCCAGCCTGGGGCCCAGGAGCGTGGAGTGCTATGTATACTACTAACACAGTTGTCTGACAGGTACCAACAGCGGAAAAGTATTTTTGAGACCATAGTGGGCGAAAATAGAACTGTATCTGAGAGTGGAGATAAAGGTATCCCCTTTCACAAGTGCAACCAACTCTACGTCTCAACAGTGGAATGGTGCCTTGATCCCACAATGGACGATGTTAGAATTGTATCTGAGAGTGGAGATGGAGGTACTCCCTTTGACCAGCTGCAACCAACTCTAAGTCCCAGCAGTGGGACGGTGTCTTGATCCCATAATGGACGATGTTAGAACTGTATCTGAGAGTGGAGATGGAGGTAGTCCCTTCGACCAGGTGCAACCAGCTGTAGGTCCCAACAGTGGAACGTTGTCTTGATCCCACAATGGATGATGTTAGAACATCATCTGAGACTGAAGATGAAGGTACTCCCTTCCACTAGGTGTTAGAAAGTCTAGGTCCCAACGGTGGAATAGTGTCTTGATCCCATAATGGGTGATGTTAGAACTGTATCTGAGAGTGGAGATGAAAGTACCCCCTTTGACCAGCTGCAACCAACTCTAGGTCCCAACAGTGAAACTGTGTCTTGATTTCATAATGGACGATGTTAGAACTGTATCTGAGAGTGAAGATTGAGGTAGTCCCTTCAACTAGGTGCAACCAGCTGTAGGTCCCAACAGTGGAACAGTGTCTTGATCTCACAATGGATGATGTTAGCAGTGCATCTGAGACTGGAGATGAATGTACTCCTGAGGGATAAAACTCTGATTTTCCCTATGTTAGTGGTAAGGGTTGTATATGTATATTGTGTTAGCATGATGTATCTATATATTCCTAGTATACAGGTATGCACATAATGTAATTGTTGCAACTTTAATCTCCCAGTGGTACTTTCCGTTCACCCCTCCCCTTTATCCCAGTTGGTATCCCCCGCCCTGAAGCTGACAATGGAATGTTGGTGCACTCTCCAGTGAGGAGAGTGGATGGTATACCCTTGGTAGGCATGAAAAATTTGCAGCTACGTTTTAAGGACAGGAAAAGGTATGGGACAGTGTATGTAATGAAATCAGGGTTACATTTACTGGGATGGGTTCACCAGAAAGAGCTGGGTATCATCTTAGATTCCAATAGTGCTGAACAAGTTTTGCTCACAGACAGGTCCCTGAAAAGTGATAACATTTGTGAAGAGTTTGGTCAGCTATTTAAAGAGGAGCTAGGCTGTCTACACAAGTTCCAACACAGAATCATGTTGAAGTATAATGCCAGGCCAGTGGTACATAAACTACGCCTAGTGCCACATAAGTTAAAAATACCCCTGGAAGAGGAATTGCGCAAGCTATGTGAGTTAGACATAATCCAACCAATCAACTGCCCAGAGTGGTTGGCACTGATTGTTATCGCGGCCAAATGGAGTGAAATGCTGAGCACCATGGGTCCTGCTAAATACTTAAGTGTGATAGACCTGTCCATGGCATATCACCAAATTGAACTCCATCCAGAGTCAAGACCACTCACAGCGTTCATCACCCCATTTGGTGCATTCATGTTTAAAAAGATGCCTTTTGGGCTGGCGTCCGCAGCAGACATATTTCAGAAAGCAATGCAGAAGATCTTGGGAGGAGTAGAATGTACCATGTGTTTCCAAGACGACATACTTGTCTATGGACAGACGGAAGATGAACATGACGGTGTAATAAGACAAGTTTTCAGCAGACTCATGGAGGCCGGACTGACCGTGAAGAAAGAAAAATGCAAAATAAAAGTGAAAGAAGTAGAATACTCGGGCCACAAGATAACAGAAGAAAGGTTCAGACCTAAGAGCAGTTTAATCCAGGCGGTAAAAGAGGCTCACAGCCCCAAGAATAAAGAAGAACTGAAGTCCTTTCTTGGGCTAATGGAGTATATGTCTAAGTACGTTGACAATTTTGCTGCCAAGTGCAAACCTATGAGAGAGCTCATGAAGAAAAACAAAGATTTCTTATGGAATGAAGAACATGATGCAGTTGTGAATTTATTAAAGGATGAATTAAGAAACTATCCGGCATTAGGTACATTTGATGTATCAAGAAGAACTATCCTGGCTACAGATGCTTCCAACAAGGGCCTGGGAACGACCTTGATACAGAAAGATGGAAAAGATGAGAAGATCATCGCATTTGCATCCAGGAGTCTTACAAACTCAGAACGGAATTATTCCGAAATAGAAAGGGAGGCCTTGGCCTGTTTCTGGGCAATTAGACATTTCAAGTTTTTCCTGTGGGGTTTAAGGTTCACCATCCGGACCGATCATAAACCCCTTACCTTCAAATTCTCTGTGAAGGGGTTAGAAAATTGTACACCTCGCATCAGCAGATGGATCCTGGGATCAACTTCAATGTGGAGTATGTACCGGGCAAGGAAAATAAAATCACGGATTTCCTGTTGAGGTCCCCATTACCAGATGTGGAGGTCACAGAAGAAGCTCTTGACAGTCCCATATTAATGATGGAGATGCCTGCTATCACAGAAAAGGAATGAGAGGATGATATGAAGGAAGACAAGGAGTTACGTTCCCTAAAAGAATATATGGAAAAAGGATGGCCGAACAAGAAGATGAACTTGACGTCAGCATAGAGGAGTATTGGGAAGTCAGAAACGAACTAAGTGTCATCAAAGGAAGCATCTATCGCAATAATAGAGTAGTATCACCCAAGGGCCTCAGGAAGAAGGTCATTGACTTGGCACATGAAGCCAAAGCATTACCAAAGCCAGAGTCAGATCAAGTTTCTGGTTCCCCAGGATGGACGCCATGACTGAACAAGTTGTAAAGGATTGCGGAGCGTGTGCCAAAAGAGTCAAATCTAAGGCAGTGAAAAAAGCACCATTATCCCCAGTAAAGGTGCCAACCAAACCGTGGAGCAAGCTGGACATGGACATCATCGGACCTATGCAGGAATTAGGAGAAAGAAAGAGATTCATGCTGGTCCTAATTGATTACACAACCCATTGGATCAAGCAGAGGTTTGTGCACAGTGTCACCACAAAGGTGGTGATTGAGTTCTTGAATGGAGTGTTCATCGAAGAAGGCATACCGGCGACTTTGGTGACAGACAATGGGGTGCAGTTCATCTCAGAAGAAATGCAAGTATTTCTCAAGGAAATGGACATTAAACATGAGACCACAGCTATGTATTGCCCAAAAGCCAATGGCTTAGTCGAGCGTGCAAACACGATCATAAAGGAATATATCCAGTTAGCTGCCACCAACGGACATGACATAGAAGGTTCTCTTAGGAAGTGTCTGTGGGCATACCACACCTCACTGAACAAAGTCACAGGCATTTAACCTTTTGTAGCATTGCGTGGTAAAGAACCTTGTACTGCCTTGGCAACATTTGCACCTGGATGGCTGCTAACCATCTCGCCCTCAATACTGAAAAAACAGAGGTCCTCTTTTTCAGCCAGAAAACCACTCCCCCTACAACTCTTTGGTGGCCTACCGTTCTTGACCCACCTCCTATACCAGTGCAATCAGCCCGTAACCTGGGCTTCATATTTAATAACACCTTGTCCGGAAAAACCCAGGTCAATAAAGTAACGGCGGCTTGTTTTAATAAACTGCGCATGATCAGGAAGATCTTTCCCTATCTCCCCCAGTCTTCCCGTAAAACAGTGGTCCAGGCACTTATCACGGCACACCTTGACTATGCCAACAGCCTCTATGCCGGGGCCCCCCAATATCTCATTGATCGACTTCAAACTATACAAAACGCGGCTGCAAGGCTTATTGGCAACATCCCCCCCGCAACTCGGTCAGAGCTTACCGAAAGGAGCTTCATTGGCTTCCAATAGCCCGTCGCATTGACTTTAAGGTTCTGATCCTTGCCTTTAGGGCAATTAATGGCACTGGCCCCGGCTATCTTAGCAAAAGGCTTAAGATAGCCTCTTCAGTAAGGCATTTGAGATCCAATAGTCTACGCCTGTTGATTGTCCCTCGATTTAGACTCACGCGTACTGGTGGCAGAACTTTTACCGTTACGGCCGCTAAGCTTTGGAACAGTCTACCCTTGGATCTCAGGTTTTCCGAATCCGAACAAGTCTTCCGTCGCAAACTGAAAACATGGCTGTTTTCTAAGCACTAGCCAGCAAAGCTCTTGCAGACTTGCTTATGTGACAGATTTTCATGAACTAGGCAACCCCCTCTGTGATAAACAAGTAGTCTTAGCGCCGGGACACCCCCGATGGAGGTAGCCGTGCGCTCGATAAGCTTCTTAAATAAATAAATAAATAAATACGTTGAATCCTAGTTGGTTGAGTGGTGGTGAGGCTAGAGAAGTGGATCAGGAGGTAACTGCGGAAAAAATCAAACAACACCAAGACAACTACAAGCAGTGGTATGACACAAAACATGGGGTGAAGGATTCCAAGTGGGAGGTTGGTGACATAGTACAAGCCAGGAGGAATAATAAAGTGGGAGCCACCCAAAGTGATTACTACGCACCTTGTAAAATTGCTAAAGTGCTTAAGAATGTGGTTCAACTTGAAAATGGTCAATGGTGGAGTTTTGATAATATTGCAATTGCACATGAGTAATGTTCTGTTTTCCGTTTAGCTTCCTCATTGCTAAATTGTATGTTCTTCAACCCACAATTGTGGGTACTATTCCTTTGTTCATTGTCACCCCATATGGAAGGGAGATGTGTTGCAACTTTAATCTCCCAGTGGTACTTTCCGTCCACCCCTCCCCTTTATCCCAGTTGGTATCCCCCGCCCTGAAGCTGACAATGGAATGTTGGTGCACTCTCCAGTGAGGAGAGTGAATGGTTAATAAACAGGTCTTGCTTTACACCGGAGTCCTTGTCATCACTTTCAAGTTCCAACAGTAATCTATAACTTCTTTCACTGAGTTAGTAAGGATATATGTGTGTGTGTTCTGTTTTCCTTGAGTAGGCTGAAAACCATACAGAGGCCATCTTTTCTTGTCTGCATTAGGCATGAACAGTGATCATGTGATGCCTTCCAATGGCTGTCAGGCCCTAGCTTGGTTGATTTGCTGGAGACAGCTGAATACATGCTATTCTTTCCCTGTCCTGGGACTCAAGGTCACATCTGGCTTTGGGTGTGATAAGCGCATTCCTGAAGGCACTGTGCCTGCACTGAGACAGACGGGAGTCACCCCACCTGACCTCCCCAATAATAACTAAAGCAGAGCATGTGTGCATATATGGTCCTTCCTCGAGGGCCAAGAGCCAAGTAGTGTTTTTCCATCTGCGCTTTTCATGCGCTATGTCGAAAGTATATATGTGTCATTTTGAATGTAAGCCAGCAGTCTTCTCCGTGCACCTTGATGGGTGAGGATGGGAGAGGCTCTTCTATAGAGTATTCTGTATAATAAACAATTGAACTTTCTTCACTGCCAACTGACTGGTTATTGGGTAATTGGTATTGGGGTTATTGCTAAGTATAGCTCCTTATGTTATTTTCTATGGTACGTCAGTTGGGGACTCTGGTGGGACTCCGCGTTGGGGTCGTCCTCCCGTAAACGTGTAGAAAAGGACCAAGAAAAGGGGAGCTCTGATCGAGTTGGTGGGCTGACCAGAGATTCTGACTTACTCCGCTCTCGCGATCAGGGAGCCCTAGCTGCTAGTGAACCTTCGCCGGAGTCCTACGGGCGTAACCCAGGAGCTAACCGTGTTGGTCTCCAGGAGTTGGCAGTGGAGAATACGCAATTGTACCTGCATGTACCAGGTGAGCGAATTGTGATTGGTGTCCTTTGGAAATACGCTGTTGAGCAGCGCTTTGTAGCAATTAACTGTTTTTGTTTTGGTGGTCGGTGTGCCACGGAGAACTTTGGGGGTCTGATGGCGGAGCATTGTGGCTGCACGAGTAGATGCTCCACGGACTTGTTTGGTGAATAATAGAGATACCGATCGGACGCCTTGGTGTGACACCTGTGGTATGTGCCAGGCCGGACTGCTCTCGGAAAAGCCTGTAGTTGCACCTGGGTAGCCATCGGAACATATCTGGAGCGACGCTAAGGCAGCGGGCTCAGTCAGAATAGTCCCGATGTTGAACCAGGAAGATTGCGGGATGGTCCGTAGGTCCATCTGTGGTTAAACCCTGTCTGGCGGTCTCTTAGTAGTCTCCGGACTGCCTGATTTTGGTATCGGTTGGTCTGAAATCTGCATTTTATTGGTTCTCCATGAACGGGAGTCGATGGGCTCCGTTCTTTAGCTTTGAAGACGACATGCTGCTTTGAATTTTTCCGTTTAAAACATGTTTCTGTTTGTATTGTTTTGTTTGAAGTTTGATTGGTGAACAAGATGTGACAATGTATGAACATTGCCATGTTTGAAAATTCGTTTTCTGAATGAAATCAGATTGTTAGTAAATAAGGATGTTGTGTTTTAGTAAATTGTGTTTTGGATGCTGTTGTCTCCGAAAGGGCGCACAATTGGATCAAAGTCAACCTGCCATGCCAGAGGGTAGTCCGAGTTATGATGTGTATATTAAACACGGTCTTTCGCCTATTTTGTTTAATACATTATGGCACAAGTATACCAAAGATAATGTGGAACTGCAATGGCCTTTAACTGGGTCTTTTGATGAGAAAAATATAAATGGCCTACAGGATAGATTATTTTCTAAACAAAGTCGTCAAGCAATAGTTGATTCTTTGAATATGTGGCAGAAGAAAGCAAAGCGCAGGCGCATTAGGGAGGAAAAGTTATGCAAATTGAAAGGGAGTTAGACGATCACACAAAAGGCCATAGCATATGATAAAAATCAGACTGAGACAAATATTGACTGTGCAAATAGACATCACAGGTTTCAGGTGGATAAAATGTGTGTGACTAGGACCGGACCAGAGAATGAGATAGAGGATTTGTTAGATACGCGTCCACCTCCCCCTTATACCCCACAACGCATATATCCTGCCGTCTCTTTGACTCCAGCTTCGGCCCCAGTGGCCTTGGCTCCTGTTGTGGCCTTATCTCTGCCCCTTCGGGAACTCTTTCCATTTTGTCTCCCTCAGTATTGGGATCGGCTACTCTAATACCGGATACATTGTATTCTCCTTCCGTAGCTACGGTTGTTCTGGCTTCCCCTTCTCCAATTTGGGCTTCCCAGTCTTCAAGCACGACCTTTGGTAAATATTTTAGTAATTTACCTTGATCGGAATTTCTATAATATCAATAAGGTCAAGTATGAAGAGCAAAGTCCGTGGTGGTTCGAATTCAGGGTCTTTATTCAGTAACTCGAGTTAAGGGAGAGGTCTGTCACCTGAGGAGGATCGGAAGAATCTCTAACTTTATTCTCAGAACACAGTATATTTATACATAGAAATGAGGAAGAAGCTTCCCTTTAATGCAGGCACGTGTCATATTTTGCAAAAAAACAGAAGTCATGACTAAAGAAAAGAGGCTGCATCATAAAAAGAGGAAACATGGCAGAGGAGATGAGGCTCGTCATGATTAAATGAGGAAGCACGAGAGAAGCAGAAATGTGGAGAAATAACCCTAGGCTGGTTCCTTAGATAAGAAAGAGATGGTCGTGACAGGATGTCTGTTTGTCGTGTTTCAGCATTCGAGGGCTCTTCTTCTCGGAATTGGTTGCCGTGGTTTAGCAAAACGGGGCCTATTTCTCGGAATCGGCCCGATTATAGGGAAATGGTTACAAATGGGGGGTCTTGTTCTCGGAATCCATTACACTAAAGGGGGTTTAACCCATGCAGTCGCGGGGACCTGGCTGCTATGTGGTACATATAGATACGGAGTCCCCGCAAGAAGGTGTATTGTACTAGATATACTGGCACATTAAACAAAATTCAACAATAAAGTACACATATTTATGAAACTTACACAGTATTGTAATTTATTAGCAACACTGAGCACCTAAACTGGTGACAAATACTTAATAATAATTGATCTATTAAGAAGCCTCAAGGAGGGGGGAGAAAGGAAAAGGAAGGAGGGTGCTTAAAGATGTGAAGTACAAAAAGAAATAGTCATATTCAGTCAGATCAATCAAATAATGACAAACAAAAATCAAACATTTCAAATGCAACAAACCGAAATTTGTGGCCAAAATTGATACAACTTAGAAAGACATTCTACGGTCACAAACTATCAATAGGAACGTCAGGGACTTGAACCGGATGTCAAAATAAACAACACAAGCCGTCGACGTTTCGACCCCTGTATTATAGGTCAAGGTAGGTCCTTAGGCGGGGTCTTCATCAGGACAAAACGGGGAAGGAGGTGATGGGGCAAAGATATCTGAAATTTAAAAGCAAAGGATCAAACATTCAAAGGGGTACAGCTAATGTTACAAATTAACTTGAGACGTCGTATTAACGGCGTCAGAATTATTAATAAGAACAATTACCATGGACAACGGGCCCTAGAAGGCTCTGCTATGTGAACTCGGGTACACCACTCAGTCGTAGTGGATAGCCGCCGCAAAAACAAATTTGCAACTACAGAGGAATTAAAATCAGAAAAGGAAGTCCATTATTAGACACACTATGGTCTTAAAGATGTATAACTAAATGAATCAGGTCATAGAAGATAACCTCTTACATCAGATGGTTAAGATTATCTCAAGGCATAGTGGCCCGTGGTCATTTGAGAAAAAAGGAAGGAAGGGTTCACAAAATACACTTGGTATTGTTACTAACATCATAGTAAAAGTTGTCTCATGATCTAATACAGATAGAGATATATATCATCATGGTCACCAGGCTAAATACAGGATGGTTAAATAAAACAACTTCTAGGAAGCATTCATGTCTGTTGTGCTCACCCTTGTTTAAAAAGAGACTGGGACATCTAGGGAACCGAACTAATTTATAGAATAACAAATATTCTACACGCGGTCCTCAAGGGTCATGTATGCCAATGACACATCATTTACAAGGAGATATCACTTCAGGCGAACCACGCTGTGGGCAGAAAAATGGTGAGACTGATCAGTGGATTAGTATCATGCTAAAGTATCGCACCACCCCCTTGTTATCTTATTATGAAAGGTATAGGCACTTACTCTTGTGGGCTGAGAATGTTAGGCAACAAAGCAAACTGGTTTCAAAGGGTCAATTTCGTGCGGCACTACAAACAGGATAAAAGAGTTTTGTTGCATATTACAAAAGCTCATTTGAAATATGGTCTAGGCTAAGCCACGAGAAATACGGGGAATCACTTACATAATCCTAAAGCCGGGGGCCGGATGGGTTAGAACTGCTTAACACGTCCCAAACGATAGTCGCTGTTTGGAGAATAAACAAACAAACGGAAAACCGATCCGTTACTCGTTGCGGAAATTGGCTTGAAATAACTAGCCAGACCGTGCTTTCTATTCAGGAAGAGGGGTTGAGAGTAAACTTACGGTCAGTCGAACTTGGAACGCCATCCAGCGGATTAGCGAACGCCAAGGCAGAGCTCCCTTGACACTACGCGTAGTTTTGGATTGCCGGGTCACGTGTCCAAAACTTGATAGAAAGTGAAGAAATACTTCACCGTTCGGGCAGGTCGTGTGTTTTTGCCCGTATGAACCCGCGTACATCCATGGATTCTAAACCATTCGGAATTAATTAGTGGAAATTTTAGAAGTGTAAAATTATTATTAAAATAAGAAATAGGGGAAAATTGACAAAAAAAATTCCGTATGTCCAACCAAATTACTAATGAAAAGTAAAATTTGGGGAAAGGGTGAATGGTATTAATCAATCCTTCTCTAAGCCGTGATCGTGCAACTCTCGACCATGAGGTTGTAGACGATTTATAACATGCGCAGTTGCCATCAAATTTACAATGTATTTCTGTCACTCATTACATAACACATTTAATTTGAAAATATATGAGAGGCCATCTAAAAGCTCAATGTAGTTCTAAATCAGACGGAATCGGATCACCTTAACAAATTCATCGAAATTTACCCGTGCAATTCTCGAAACATGAGATTGTAAACGGATTGTATCCAAAGAATGGGTTGCAACAGCACAGAATATCTGACAAATGACATAATCCTGGTATCGGTTTCTTATCTGTAAACAGTAAGTGACCTGTTAGAAAGAAAGGTCAATCATACCGACTCGGGCACTTCTCTGGCACGAGAGTGAAGCCGAGTATTGTTGTCTCAAACCATACGATTCATACATAACAGTCTCATTAGAAAATGCTACAGATGTCCCACTATTAGCCAAGTGCTGCCAATTGGGACAGGCTACTGTCCTGTTCATTGAGGCCATTTTTAATGGTATCCAAAAGGGACATCCATTTTGCTTCACGTGTGTTTAGTATAGTCATTACATTGCCCCCTCTCCTACCCAGGGTTACTTTTTCAACAACCAGCCCCCTCAAATCACTTACTAGGTGGCCACTTTTTTGCCAGTGGTCCACCAAGGGTGCCCCTGTCACCTTACATCTTATCCTGCTACTATGGGATGAGATCCTCGCTTTCACCTTTTGCTGAGTCTGGCCAACATAGATCTGTTTGCATGGGCACAGAATGATGTAAATTACACAGGCCGTATTGCAGTTAGTGTGATGTTTCCGGTGAAATGTGCGTTGCCCATGTTCAAAACTTTTGTCTGAATGGTAGTGTCACAAGCGGTATATGTCCCACAGCTATATGCCCCAACAGATGGGGTAAGTTCCATAAGGTAGTGATGGTGGGTTGACTTGCAGGTTCCAGATAAGAATGGACTACCATATCCCGTATATTCTTGGCCCTCTTAAAGGAATGAAGAGGTGGGTTCATGTGTTCGATTTCTTCTGCCACAAGGTGCCAGTTCCTGTTAATGATTTGCCTGATTTCATTACTGCAGGTCGAGAAAGTGGTGACGCAGACTATGCAGTCCATCTCCCCTTTGTTGGTTATTTCTGGATTAAGCAGGATGTCCCGTGGGTTGTACCAGGCACGTTTCCTCGCTCGGAATGAACAGAATGAACTTACTCATTTTGGTATTCACAGAAGTTAGAACTCCTAACTTTAGGACTCCTAAATGCCTTCAGTGAATACCGAAAGTCCTAAAATTACGATTTTTCTCAATTTAGTAGTAGTAAAGTTAGGAGTACTAACTTTACTACTACTAAATTGAGAAAAATCGTAATTTTAGGACTTTCATTATTCACAGAAGGCTTTTAGGAGTCCTAAAGTTAGGAGTCCTAACTTTACTACTACTAAATTGAGAAAAATCCTAATTTTAAGAATTTCGGTGTTCACAGAAGGCATTTAGGAGTCCTAAAGTTAGGAGTCCTAACTTCTGTGAATACCGAAATGAGTAAGTTCATTCTGTGAATACCAAAAGTAGTAAGTGCATTCTGTGAATGCCAAAAGTAGTAAGTTCATTCTGTGAATACCAAAAGTAGTAAGTGCAATCTGTGAATACCAAAACAGTAGTAAGTTTAGGATTGAGTCTTAAGTTCATTCTGTGAATCAGGCCCTCTGTGTCCAATTCAAGATTAGTTCTACTGCATGTGGAACTTGTACTTCAAGAGAGTGTCCTACTACTATGGAATCACTTTGTCATATTGCTAGAGCTGTAGCTGCGACAGATTTCAAACAGGCAGTCAAACCTTGTGCAACAGGGTCAAGAGTGCTAGAAAAATAAGCACAGGGACTATGTTTGTTGGCTTGTGTTTGTGTGAGTACTGACAAGGCTGTACCTTCCCGTTCTTTGACAAAGAGGACAAAAGGTTTGGCATAATCGGGTGTAGCTAGGACGGGTGCAGAGCATAATGCTTGTTTAAGGGTGTCAAAAGCAAAAGTATGATCAGGTGTCCATGGCAATGGGGAAGAGGTTGTGGTCGTTAGCTGTATCAGGGGTTTGGCCAAGTATGCAAATTGGGGAATCCACTGTCTACAGTAGGACATGAGGCCAATGAAGCGATCCCTAAGCGAGATTTTCGCGCCGCACTTATAAATGCCCGCTCCCTCCTGAAACACAGCCTAGAAATCAGGGAATTCATTATAAATCAGGATCTGGGTATCCTGTTTATAACAGAGTCCTGGGGAGACGCTGCCTGGGGCCCGGATTTCTGTCCAGCCACACCGGATGGTTTCTGTGTCGTTAGACAGGACAGAACCACAGGGAGAGGTGGTGGGCTAGCCATCATTTATAAAGGAGTTCTGCAATCTAAAATCGAACCCATCCACCAACAGAACTGCGAAGCCTGTACCTTTTCCATTACTCTGAACTATAATCAAGTTTTTAAGGGAATTCTTATATATCGTCCTCCAGGACCGCACACCCAATTCCTGTTGACACTTCCTGAACTTACGGAACTTTCTTTGGGTCACTTGGATTGTACCATTCTAGGGGACTTCAATTTTCATCTAGAAGTCGCAGGGGACAAAGACACCATTCAACTGACGTCTGACCTTGCAGTAGGATTACAGCAGCTGGTGGCAGCCCCTACCCACCAAGCAGGCCATATGCTAGATGGCTTGTTCACCAATAACCGTAATATCTCACTATCTACAGTGCTGCCCGTAGTTTGGTCAGACCACTCGGCTGTCATCTTTACTTTATTGGCTCATAATCCCAACCCCTCGCAATCTACTTCTCGCACCCCCATCAGCACTAGAGCCTGGAAAAACTTGGACTATTCTTGTTTGTCTAATATTCTGGTCAGATCCTCCTATGAGGCTTCACCGCATCCTGCGTTACAGTCCAGCAGATACCAAGAATGGATTCTGGATGCCATAAATAAAGTAGCCCCAGTTAAAACCATTATCTCTAACCGGGCTGCACCCTCCCTCAATGGTTCACAGAGGACCTTCGGCTACAAAGGCAGTACTGCAGGAACTTGGAAAGGCGCTGGCGCAAGCATTACAGCCCCCTGGATAAGCAAACTTATAAAGATGCTCTAGCATTATACAAGATAGCTATAACTGAGCACAAACGTGCTTTCTTTCTTACCCAGATTTAGCGTGCCCAGAACTCAGCCAGAAAACTTTTTCAAGTAGTAGAGTCCCTCTCCAATCCCCCCAGAGGGACCCCTATCGAACCCACCCAAGATCTGTGCAACGCTGTGGCTAAATTTTTCTCCACCAAGGTCATGAAAATGTATTCATCTTTCTCCCCCCTACTTGTTCGGAGCCTACTTGTTCGGAGCCATCCCACCATCCCTCCCAACTCACTCCTACCTTTTCCAACTTTCACATGGTCACAACAGACTAGATTAGCAAACTAATCGCCTCCATTAAATCTGGATCTCCTTTAGATCCCTGTCCCCTCTATATACTGAGTGCCCTAACGGAAGTCATCACCTCCCCACTCACGGACTTATGCAATACCATCTTCCAGACAGGTATATACCCGGACATCTGGAAAAGGGCAGTCATCAAGCCCTTGCTAAAAAAGTCTTCCCTGGACCCTGCTGACTCTGCTAATTACAGACCTATTGGCTGTCTCCCATTCCCGGCCAAAATATTTGAAGCTATCATGAACACACAGCTCTTGGGCTTCATGGATGGCCATCAACTGCTAGATGATACCCAGTTCGGCTTCAGGAAGGGCCACGGCACGGAGACGGATTTGATAAAGGCCTCGGACGAGATCAGGAGCATAATGGATCAGGGTGGAGCAGCGGTCCTCATACTCCTGGATCTGTCCGCTGCCTTTGACACGGTCGATCATTCCATCCTGATCGACCGTGTCACAGCCCTGGGGGTGACACATCTTGCCAGGGACCTCATTGCTTCGTTTTTGGCCAACCGCACCCAGGCGGTAAAACTGGGCACTTTTTACTCACCCATCTTTACCCTTCCTTGCGGGGTGTCCCAGGGCTCCTCGCTAAGCCCCACATTATTCAACATATATGTGGCGGATCTGGCGAGAGTTATTAAAGCACATGGGCTCCGCTTAACCACCTATGCGGATGACACCCAATTGGTGTTGGCGGTTCACAAAGATGGACCAGCCGTGGCCGCTAGATTCCAGGAGGGGATGCTGGCCATCGACTCATGGATGTCAAGCAACTTCTTGAAGTTAAACTCAGACAAGACCGAGGTTATGACCTTTGGCAACCTTTCCCAAGAATGGTCTTCCATTTGGTGGCCCACTGAAATGGGTCCACCTCCCACTCTGGTTGTCAAGGTCAGAAACCTCGGTATCATGTTCGATGAGGCTGCTATTTAAACATCACGTCAACGCAGTGGTCTCATCGTCCTTCTTCACCCTTAGGAAAATCAAAAAGTTGTTACCATATCTCCCCTCAGGGGCAGGGAAAACCTTGATCACCACCATCATTTTCTCTAAATTGGATTACGGCAACGCCCTCTTCCTCGGAACGCAAGAACAAATCCTCACTAAACTGCAATCGGTGCAAAATGCAGTGGCCAGAGTTTTGCTAGACATCCCTAGCCGCCGCTCTACCTCGATGGCTATTCGTCACCTGCACTGGCTCAGAGTCAAAAGCCGGATAAAATGTAAGGCACTATGCATCGCCTGTAAGGCCATCCATGACTCAGGACCTAGGTTCCTTAAGGACGCTTTCCGGATCTATTCTCCTCCAAGATCGCTTAGTTCAGATTCCACCCACCTCCTTCCCATCCCACGCACCAGAACCACATGCTGGGGTGACAGACGCTTCTTAGTGGCAACCCCCAGGTTGTGGAATACTCTTCCTTTGTACATCAAAACCAGCCCTACCCTTATCAATTTTCGTAAACTCCTGAAAAATTGGTTATTCAACCAATGATACTTCGGTTAGCTTTTCGCCTCAGAAGTCCGATATGCGCCGAGACACCCTCGGGTATTTGTGCGCAATAAAAATCTCAAAAGCATAAACATAAACATGAAGATCAGGAGTTTGGCCAAGTGGGGCAAAATTTTTAAATTTTATGGGGGCCCAGAGGGGCCCCTCAGCCCCGGGATCATTACCCCCAGGGGCTAAAAAAATGGTGGGGGGAGAGGTCAAAGGTCCCCAAAGTCACGGGGATGACCACCCCCGGTGTTTTATGTATTGTGGAAGGGAGACTGTGTGGCTCCCCTCCTGGAGCACCGGAGGGCCCCGTTACCCCCCAGGGCTACAAAAATAAAGTTTGGGGGGCTGCAAGGTCTCAAAAGCCCCAGGGACCACCACTCCCG